>NC_061120.1:52380292-52510646 GCF_002878395.1 Capsicum annuum | reverse complement strand
AAAAAAAAGGAAAAAAAAATAGATAATTCTTGAGAGAAAAGAAAAAAGAGAAAAAAATAAAGGTTGAGACAAATAAATTAAAAATGAAAATAAAATTAAAGGAAAAAATAAAACTGAAAATAATAAAAAATAGAATAATGAAATTAAAGGAAAAAACAAAAAAGTGAAAATAATAAAAAATAGAATAAAAATTAAAGGAAAAAATAAAAAGTGAAAATAATAAAAAATAAAATTTAAGAGACAAATAAGTATGGAAAGTTTAAAAAATATATTTAAGGTGTATAGGGGCAAAATGATACTTGTATTATACTTAAAAAGTAAGGAAGAATATTTTTTAAAGACATTTTTTATTGGGGTCAAATATCTAAAGTCATCCATATTTAGGTCTATGACATGCAATTTCCTGGAAAACAGAAGTGGAATTAAACAAAAGTACCAAAATAATAGCAGTGACATACATACATGATGAGTATATTTGAGGTAGAAAGAAACAAATAGGATAATGGAATAAATACACAAAATTATTTTAGTAATGAATTACTCAAAATTATTTTGTATCTCTGAAAGAAACGTATAAAAAATATTTCCTAACTTATGATTGGATACTATGTCTATAATTATAGTTTTGATTTAGAGGCATATTTTTTTGGAAAAATTACATAAAAGAACAACTTAAGTTACAAAACTACTAAAAATCCCTTCACTTTTAAAAAATTACAAATATCCCAACATTTACTACTTTTACCTTGTGTAGTTAAAAGTTGAGATACATATTAAAAACTTCCAATAACTGGATTCTACTTTACTAAATATATCATCGATTTCCTTCTCATTCTACACCTGAATTTGTGGTGCAGTTTCCATCTATTTTTTAGCTCGAATTTAACTTTTGAATTAAGGTAAACTTTCCCCCCTAAAATCATATTCACTATCTTTTTATCACATCTTTCAATTTTTATCAAAAATCAATACTTTGATATCGTTTTTTACAAAGTGTTATTTTGGTAACATTGTTTAATTAATTCTTTGATTATCAATTTTTTTAGTCTATATTGTTTGAATTTACATAATGAATAGAGATTCAGTACCATCTTTTAGTCTTGGAATCTCTCAATTTTACAATATCAAACAATATGAAGAAGTTGTAAACTTTGTTCCTGATATTTTTGAGCAAGATTCTGGTGATTTTAAAGAAAATAGATCCAAGAACCGAAACGATTCATCTACGAGGAAGAAATTGTGTGAAAAGCATGAAAAAAAGGTTAAGAAAAAAGAAGTGCATGTTTCTAAGAAAAGGGGATCTAAAAGTTCTGGAGGTAAAGTTCCTACTAAAAGAAGAAGAGTTGTTGAAGTTATTTCCAGAAATGTGTTTTCAAAGGTATTTGCATGTTCAGATCTGGACAATATTAGGTCGAGATACATATTTAGACATACATGATACTTTTTCAATATCTTGTATATATGGTGCTCTGTTTATGTATTTATATGTATCTCTTGTTTTTTTAAGTTTTATTGAAATAAGCAAGCCGAAGACACATATTAGTTAGCTTAAAGACACATTTTATATACGAGGGTGTTTTTTATGTATCTCTCATTATTTATTTTTTTATTCAATTATTTATACCAAAGATACATATTCTGTAAAACATCAGATACATTTTGTATCTCGGATTTTGTATTAATGTAGATGTATGTACACTTGTTATTTTTTTTGTTCGATTTTGAGCTATAGAAACACATCTTCGGATGAATTAGGGTGCACAAAATATCTCATAAGGAAATACGTTATATTTGAATTTTTAAAAAAAAATTATGTTATCTTCAAATATAAAGTAAGCCAAATAACATTTCAAACTCAATATTTTCTTAAATAATGCAAGTCAATTATGGACCAAAATCAATTTTACAAAAGGAATATTTACATTAAACAAAAATCAAAATTAGCAATAATGATAGAGATCAAAATTAATCAAAAAATACTTCAATTAACCAAAATTCAAAATTAGCAATGTTGGTGTAGGACAAATAACATTTCAAAGTCAACATTTTCTTAAATAATGCAAGTCAAATATGGACCAAAATCAATTTTACCAAAAGAAATATGTACATTAAACAAAAATAAAAAATAGCAATACTGAAAGAAATCAAAATTTACCAAAAATACTTCAATCAACCAAAAGCCAAAATTATCAATGTTGGACCAAAATCAAAATTTACCACAAATACTACTAATATTGATCAAAAATAAAAAATAGCAATAATGGATCAAATCCACCAAATATACTATTTTATTTTTAGCAATCTAAGTAAAAAGAATTTTATTTTATTTAAATTCTTTATTGAGAATCCTAATTTGTAACTGCTACAAGTTCTTCATTCTTTCAAAAATAAAATTGTATCGGGTACGCTTTTTTAACTTCTATGTAAAACTTTCCACTCATATCATTAGGATGAGCAACGGAGATGAGTTTTCATCAACAATGTATGGGGCTTCAATTTTCCTCCTTGTTTCATCGATTTCAAGTTCTGAAGCATCCTTACTTTGAATAATTTTGAACCATTTCGATATGACGTCTTAAAAGTTCATTCACAATTTTCAGAAAAATATTTTAGGACATAGCTGCAAAAACAAACCACAACAAAATTGAAAAGAAAAATAATTACTAAATATATTATCAAATACATTTTTAAAATTTTTATAAACTATTCCATTTAATAAATAAAATAAATAACAAATCACACGCAATGCATAAATTAGATTATGTATCTCTTTATGCTATAGTGAATGAATTATGTATTGTTGAGGTTTTTGACCTGATTTTCTTACCAAAATCAAGTTTTACTTTTTCTTGTAAGAAAACTAAAAGTAACCATAATTACTTTTACTTTTCCTGAAAAGAAAATATAAAACTTTTCTATATTTGACAAACCTCTTTCTAAGAGGAAAGATTTTAGAACTCTATAAATAGAAGATCCCTTATTTCTCATGTCATAACACAATAGCATCCACAATGTAGTCTTTTAAGATTCAAGTTTAGGAGGAGATTTTGTAATACCCTAATCGTTCCTTAAGCCTAAATCTATCTTTTGAGCGGATAGGGATGGCTTCCAAAATGATTGATGTTTATATTTTGTTGTATTTCTCTAATTTCTACTTTTGTTATGTAGATCATTGAATAAGCTTTCCATTGATACCAATTTCATCGAAATCCGACATCGGACGAGGAAGTTATGGCCGTTTTACTAAGCGATGTCAGAATCCCCCAGGCCTGATGGTAGACCTGAAGTACCGCCAAGTCCATGGTGGACCATCAATTGTCCCGTCAATACAAGGCAGTAACCCCTTTTTTTGGCAGAATATCCCATTTCTGTCCCCCGAGTGACGGACGATTTGGTGGACCATCAGTTTCCTGACGGATCGTTACTTCGACCGTCACGTCGAGGCAAAATGTCCTAGTTTGGGCACTCGAGTGACGGACGATCTGGTAGACCGTCAGTTCCTCTGACGGACCGTCAGTTTAACCATCACAGACTCGATTGACAATTTTTTAAACTCATTTTGTAGGGGAATTTTGGTCATTTCCACCTATTTTGGTCTTGTATATATATATATATCCAAGTAGAGAAGAGAAGTTCATTTTTTTCTCCTTTCTCTTCCATAACCCTCTAGAAACTAGGGTTTCTTCCAAAATTCTAAATCAACTCTTCTCCAAGAAATTCAAGAATTTTCTAAAGATTTCACCAAGTTGTTCAAGAATTAACTTCTCCAAGTCAAAGGCATCAAGAAACTTAGCTCAAAAGTGTAAAGAAGAGTTTCCAATCAAGTTTGTTCATCTTAAAAATCATAATCCAAGGTATGTGGGGTTTGAACAAGAACACTTCTTTCGTTCTTGTGCCTAAAAATTTAATTTTATTGAATTTCATGATTTTTACAAAGTGGGTTTATACCCAAATTACTTTATCAAGGATTTATGAGATTTGAGCTAAACAAGATTGACATATATGACTACTTCATTGTCCTATTTCTTAAATTGAGAATTTATGTTTTTCCATGAGAAGTTTGACTATTGAATATATATTGATATTTAGCTTGAGGGTCAAAAACGAGTTCTATGATGTTTTCTTAAAGTTTTGATACTTAATATGATTTGATAAGTAAGTTTACCTGAAGATGATGAAGATTATTTTGAGATTGAGTCGAGTTAGGAATCCACAAGTTGATTATGATTCATAAATAAGATATATATTTATATTTTGGTCTTCATGATAGACCCTTGAGTTGATTGAGGTGGATTTCCTAACGCGTTCTGAGCTGAGTTTGGGAGGAGTCTTTAGCATCGAGTGGGAAGTGTGGGTTCAATGCATCCTAATTCCCCAGAACTACGTGCCACCGTAGGATTGAGATTTGAGGGCAAAAGTGCCGAGTTTGTGATCACAGAGATGAGTTTGAGGTTATACTCCCTGGCAAGAGTATAACACTCCCGCCAATGTGGGGTTCCTTCCTTAGGAGGGCAAAATGTTTGACTCCATGCGGCTCACATGGTTTATGTCGGTTGTAAGAAACTCCCAAATCCATAATAGTCTAAGTTTCTTGAGTTACCGAGTCACTCTAAGTCATGAGTCAAAGAGTTTGAGTTGAGTCCAATGATTTATTAGATTTATGAAGCATGTGTTATTATTGATGATTTATGGAAATTATGTTTAAGAAAATTCAAGCGAAGAGAGTCATTATTGTCGACATGCATGATTTTATTTTACATTTATGATATTATTTAAAAAATTATTGCATACACCCCCATATACTCAATACATTCCCAAGTACTGATTCCCATACTCTTCTGTGTTCTATATCTCCTTGTGATATAGGTTTGGGTGCTCAGTCTCAGTAGCGACAGTGATTTTTGAGTACCTTCATCTACATTTTACAGTTGGTGCATAGGACCTATGTCCCTGATTTTTCCTTGTTAGTAGATGGTCGTTTCTTTTTAGTTCAGTACGAGTCAGTTGGGGATCTGTTCCAATGGCTCCTCAGTCTTATGTAGTAGAGGCTTTTGTCAGACTAGAGTACCAATATGTACAAAAATTTCAGTATTTTGATTGTACAGGCCAGTACTTTGTCATATTTCAGTATGTTCATGACAGGATTGTTCTTTTTTGTTTTAGCTTGATTATTTTCATAATGAGTTCTAAAAGTAATGATAAGTTGGAAGGGTTACCTTGGGGCCACGTGTGGCCTTAAGCACCGTGTGACATCTCGGGATAGGTTCTTGGGGCATTACAAGCCTGGTATCAAAGCGCCTAAGGTTCAAAGAGTCCTAGGGAGTTTGAAAAGCTGCGTTACGTAGAGTCTTGATCATCGGTGTATAGAGCACCACATCTATGAGCAAGAGGCTACAGGGCATTTTAGGAAAAACTATTTCTTTCTTTCAAAAGTCTATCGTGTCTATAACTGTTTCTCTCTTCTGTTAATTCGTGCTCTTTTATGAAAGAAAATTCCTCCTCGTAGAGCTCGCAGAAACAACGAACGACCTCAACCCGTTGATTCTTTAGGTAAGATGGTGTCCCACGTGGAATTCTAGGCAACTTTTCAGGCGGTAGCCCAGGCGGTTATCGCCAATGCTCAGACCCATGCACAGGTTATAGTTTCACCTCCACAAAAAGGTAATTCAGCTGCAGCTCAGGTTCGTGACTTTATATGGATGAATTTGCCAGATTTTTATGGGTTAAAGACAGGTGAGCATCCGCAGATGTATCTTGATGAGGTGAAAAAGATCACCCAAATTATACATGTAACAGAGGAAGAGAGTGTAGAGCTAGCTTCCTATCACTTGAAAGATGTTGCTTAGGATTGGGTGGAGATGTGGAGGAAGAGTAGAGGGGAAGATGCCGCTCCCATGACTTGGCAGTTGTTCTAGGATGCGTTCTTAGATAGATTCTTTCACCCGAAGCTAAGGGAAGTGAAACTAGAAGAATTTATGAACTTGAGACAGGGCCCCATGATAGTTAAAGAGTATTCTTATAAGTTTAACCAATTATCTAAGTATGCTACAGGTATGATGGTTGATTCTAGAACTAGTATGAGTAAGTTTTTGGCTGGTGTATCTGGTTACGTTGTGAAAGAGTATAGATCCACTATGCTTAATAGGGACATGGACCTTTCAAGACTAATGATTCATGCTCAGCATATTAAAACAGATAAGGTGAAGGAGAGAGATAGAGTAAGGGAAAATAAGAGAGTTAGATCAGAGCAACAGGGGTATGGTCAGACTAGATTTTCTGGAGGGAATCGCCCTCAGTCCCAGAACCATTCACTTGTGCCAACGCCTTCATTGGCTAGTGCTCCCGCATTCAGAATTAGGCAGGAGCAGGGTAATAAGCCTACTATGTCCAGGTCCCAGGACAGTGTGAGTAACAGACCTCATCCTCCCCCATGTCCGAAGTGCGGTAGGGACCATCCTGGTGAGTGCTTAGTCGATCGGAGGGGTTGTTTTGGTTGCGGTAAGTTGGGCTACAGATTCAGGGATTTCCCATACGCTAGATAGGGGAGTCGTGATGTTCGTCCCCAGAGTCAGACTATTAGTGCTCCAACCCCTTTAGCTTGTCCTACTCCTCCTCAGGGTGCCTCGTCTAGTACTGCAAGTAGTTAATGCCAGAATCATTTTTATGCTATACCACCCCGCCAGGAGTAGGAGGATTTACCAGATATTGTTACTGGTATGCTCCGTGTATTTTATTTTGATGTGTATGTGTTGATAGACCCTGGGTCAAGTCTTTCTTATGTGACTCCATTGGTGGCTGTGAATTTTGAAATCAGTGCTGAAAAGATTCCTGAGCCTTTTCTAGTTTCTACTCCAGTAGGTGAATCTGTTGTTGCTAAGCAAGTGCATAAGAAGTGTCCTATCACTGTCATTAAAAAAATCATGTTTGCAGACTTGATTAAGCTAGACATTGTTGATTTTGACATTATTTTGGGTATGGATTGGCTTTACTCTTGTTATGCGTCTATAGACTGTCGTACCCATGTAGTCAAGTTTCAGTTTCCCAACGAGCTAGTTTTTGAGTGGTTCAAAAATTCTGTAGCTCCCAAGAGTCATTTTATATCCTACCTTAAGGTCAGGAAATTGATATCTAAGGGTTGTATCTATCATTTGATTTGAGTTAAAGACACTACGTTCGAGACTCCAACTATGCAGTCCATTAGTGTTGTCAATGAGTTTCTTAATGTTTTCTCGGAAGTTCTCCTAGGGGTACCTCCCAATAGAGAGATAGAATTTAGAATTGATCTTCTCCCTGATACACAGCCTATTTCTATTCTTCCGTATCGTATGGCCCCCGCAAAACTTAAGAAGTTGAAAGAGCAACTCAAAGATCTTCTTGATAAGGGTTTTATAAGGCCCAGTGTGTCTCCTTGGGGTGCACCCATTCTATTCGTGCAAAAGAAAGATGGTTCATTCCGTATATGCATTGACTATCGTCAGCTCAACAAGGTCACAGTTAAGAACGAGTACCCTCTTCCTAGAATTGATGACCTATTTGATCAGCTGCAAGGTGCTAGTTATTTCTCGAAAATAGATTTGAGATCCTGTTATCACCAACTTAAAGTCAGAGAGTGTGATATTCCAAAGACAGCTTTCCGCACCCATTATGGTCATTTTGAATTCCTGGGCATGTCCTACAGGCTAACAAATGCCCCAATAACATTTATGGACCTTATGAATCGGGTGTTCAGACAGTACCTGGATATGTTTGTTATTGTATGCATAGATGACATTCTTGTATACTCTCTAAGTAAGAACGACCATGCAGATCATCTTCGAATAGTCTTGCAAACCCTTAGAGATCATCAACTATTTGCTAAACTTGACAAGTGTGAATTTTAGCTAAGGTCAGTTTCTTTTCTAGGTCATATTATTTTTTCTGAAGGTATTCAAGTTGATCCTCAAAAGATAGAAGGTGTAAAGAATTGGCCTAGACCTATTTCCTCGTCTGATATTAGGAGTTTCTTGGGTCTAGCTGGTTATTACCTTCGTTTTGTGGAAGGTTTTATCTTCTATTGCTGCTCCTTTGACCCAGTTAACCCAAAAGAAAGTTAAATTTCTATGGTCAGATTCCTGCAAGAAGAGTTTTTAAGAGTTGAAGACTCGACTCACTCCATCCCCTATGATGACCCTGCCTAAGGGTGTAGATGATTTTGTGGTGTATTGTAATGCTTCGAGAGTTTGGTTGGGGTACGTGTTGATGCAAAAGGATAAGGTTATAGTCTATGCTTCCCGATATTTGAAACCTCATGAGAAGAATTATCCGACCCATGATCTCGAATTAGCTTCCGTGGTTTTTTTCTTAAAAATATGGAGACACTACTTGTACGGCGTTCATGTTGATGTCTTTACGGGTCACAAGAGTTTGCAGTATGTGTTTACTCAAAGAGAGTTGAATCTTCGACAATGGTGATGGTTAGAATTGCTAAAAGACTATGATATGAGTGTGTTATATCACCCGGGCAAGGCCAATATAGTGGCGGATGCTCTTAGTAGGTTGTCCATAGGTAGTGTAGCACATGTAGAGGAAGGTACGAAGGAGTTAGCTCGCGAAGTGCATCGTCTGGCTAGGTTGGGTATTAGATTACTTGATTCAGCTAAGGGTAATGTTTGGGTTCGAAGTAGTTCCAAATTATCTCTAGTTTCGAAAGTGAAGGAGAAATAGGATATGGATTCTCGTTTGATCGAACTGAAAGAGTCAGTTAAAGACCAAAAGGTGGAAGTTTTCTCCCAAGGGGGAGATGGTGTATTGAGATTTCAAAATAGATTGTGTGTTCCCGATGTTGATAATTTGAGGCAGAGGCTTATGGCTAAGGTGCAGGCGCACAATATTCTATTTATCCCGGTGTTACCAAGATGTACCACGATTTATGGGAAATTTATTGGTGGAATGGTATGAAGAGGGATATAGCGAAGTTTGTAGAGAAATGTGCAACTTGCCAACAGGTGAAGATAGAGCACCAGAGACCCGGTGGTATGATGCAAGAATTTAGCATTCCTACTTGGAAGTAGGAAGTGGTGAACATGGATTTCGTGATCGGTTTAACTCTCTCCCGTCGTCATCATGATTCTATTTGGGTTGTTGTAGACAGGTTGACTAAGTCAGCACATTTCCTGCTAGTACATACATCTTTTACCTCTGAGGACTATGCTAAGTTGTACATCCAAGATTTAGTCAGGTTGCATGGAGTTTTGTTGGCTACCATCTCCGATAGAGTTACTCAATTGACTTCTCAATTTTGGAGAGCCTTTCAGAAGGGTCTTGGCACCCAAGTTCATCTTAGCTCCGCTTTTCATCCGCAGATGAACGGTCAGGCTGAGAGGACCATCCAGACCTTGGAGGATATGTTGAGGGCTTGTGTTCTTGACTTCAAAGGAAGTTGGGATGAACATTTGCCATTAATTGAATACGCTTTTAACAATATTTTTTATGCTATCATTGGAATGGCTCCATTTGAGGCTTTGTATAGAAGGAGGTGTAGATCACCCGTAGTTGGTTCGAAGTGGGTGAGGTTGCTGTGATTGGAACTGATGATGTGTTCGAGGCTATGGAGAAAGTTAGGTTGATTCGGGAGAGGTTGAAGACAGCCCAGAGTCATCAAAATATGTATGCAGATGTAAGAAGAAAAGCTTTTGAGTTTGAGGTTGATGATTTGGTGTACTTAAAGATTTCACCCATGAAAGGGGTGAAAAGGTTTGGAAAGAAAGGAAAGCTTAGTCCCTGATATGTTGGCCCTTATAGAGTTTTGAATCGTGTCGGGAAAGCAGCTTATGAGATTGAGTTACCTGCAGAGTTGTTAGTTGTCCACCCTACCTTTCAAGTTTCTATGCTCAAGAAGCACATTGGTGATTCTGTTCTGGTTGAACCATCAGAAAGATTTGATGTTTGGGACAGTCTTTCTTATGAGGAAGTTCCAGTCGAGATCCTAGATTATCAAGTTCAAAGACTAAGGAACAAGGAAGTTCCCTTGGTTAAAGTTTTATGACAAAATCAATCAGTCTAGGGTGCTACTTGGGAAGCAGAAGCAGATATGCGAAATAGTTACCCTTATCTCTTCTCCACGAGTTCAAATCAAGTCGAAGGTACTATTCTTCCTCAATTCAGTTGTGTATTCATCTATATGGTTACTCTCTCTATGATTTGTGCATTCTGTGTAGTACTCAAAAGTTTAGAGTAAAGTAATCCCTTCGAATGGGTCGTTCCAGCTGTGCGTCCTTGTTTTCCCTTTTTCTTGACCTATCTGGCAACATTCAAGGACGAATGTTTCCAAGGGAGAGATATTGTAATACCCCGATCGTTCCTTAAGCCTAAATCTGTCTTTTGAGCAGATAGGGTTGACTTTCAAAATGATTGATGTTTATATTTTGTTGTATTTCTCTAATTTCTACTTTTGTTATGTAGAGCATTGAATAAACTTCCATCAATACCAATTTCATCGAAATCCGACATCGGGCGAGGAAGTTATGGCCATTTTACTAAGCGATGTCAGAATCGCCCAGGCCTGATGGTAGACCTGAAGGACCGCCAAGTCCTTGGTGGATCGTCAATTATCCCATCAAGCCAAAGCAGTAACCCCTTTTTCTAGCCATCGTGCGACGGCCAAAATAGTGGGCCGCCAAAAATTTGACGGACTGTCAAGGGGACTGTCAAGTCGAGGCAGAATATCCTATTTCTGGCCCCCGAGTGACGTATGATCTGGTGGACTGTCAGTTTCCTAACGGATCGTCACTTCGACCGTCATGTCGAGGCAAAATGTCCTAGTTTTGGCACTCGAGTGACGGACGATCTGGTGGACCGTCAGTTCCTCTGACGGACCATCAGTTCGACCGTCACAGACCCAATCGACAATTTTTTTAACTCATTTTTTGGGGAATTTAGGTCATTTCTGCCCATTTTGGTCTTGTATATATATATATCCAAGTAGAGAAGAGAAGTTCATTTTTTTCTCCTTTCTCTTCCATAACCCTCTAGAAACTAGGGTTTCTTCCAAAATCCTAAATCATATCTTCTCCAAGAAATTCAAGAATTTTTCAAAGATTTCACCAAGTTTTTCAAGAATTAAGTTCTCCAAGTCAAAGGCATCAAGAAACTTAGCTCAAAAGTGTAAATAAGAGTTTTCAATCAAACTTGTTCATCTTAAAAATCATAATCCAAGGTATGTGGGGTTTGAACATGAACACTTCTTTCGTTCTTGTGTCCAAAGATTTAATTTCTATTGAATTTTATGATTTTTGCATAGTGGGTTTATATCCAAATTAATTTATCAGGGATTTATGAGATTTGAGCTAAACAAGATTAACATATATGACTACTTCATTGTCATATTTCTTAAATTGAGAATTTATGCTCTTTCATGAGAAGTTTGACTATTGAATATAATATTGATATTTAGCTTGAGGGTCAAGAACGAGTCCTATGATGTTTTCTTGAACTTTTGATACTTGATATGATTTGATAAGCAAGTGTACTTGAAGATGAGGAAGATTATTTTGAGATTGAGTCGAGTTAGGAATCCGCAAGTCGATTATGATTCATAAATAAGATATATATTTATATTTTGGTCTTCATGATAGACCCTTGAGTTGATTGAGGTGGATTTCCTAAAGCGTTCTGAGCTAGTCTGGGAGGAGTATTTAGCACCGAGCGAAAAGTGTAGGTTCAGCGTATCCTAATTCCCCAAAACTACGTGTCACCGTAGGATTGAGAATTGAGGGCCAAAGTGCCAAGTTTTTGATCACAGAGATGAGTTTGAGGTTATACTTCCTGGCAAGAGAATAATATTCCCGCCAATGTGGGGTTCCTTCCTTAGGAGAGCAAAATGTTGGACTCCATGCGGCTCACATTGTTTATGTCGGTTATAAGAAACTCCCAAGTCCATAATAGTCTAAGTTTCTTGAGTTACCAAGTCACTCTAAGTCATGAGTCAAAGAGTTTGAGTTGATTCCAATGATTTATGAGATTTATGAAGCATGTGTTATTATTGATGATTTATGAAAATTGTGTTTAAGGAAATTCAAGCGAAGAGAGTCATTATTGTCGACATGCATGATTTTATTTTACACTTATGATATTATTTAAAAATGTTGCATACACCCCCACATACTCAGTACATTCCCAAGTACTGATTCCCATACTCTTCTGTGTTCTATATTTCCTCGTGATGTAGGTTCGGGTGCTCAGTCTCAGCAGGGACAGTGATCTTTGAGTACCTTCATCTATATTTTTGCAGTTGGTACATAGGACCTATGTCCCTGATTTTGCCTTGTTATTAGATGGTCGTTTCTTTTTAGTTCAGTACGAGTCAGTTGGGGATCTGTCCCAATGGCTCCTCAGTCTTATGTAGTAGAGGCTTTTGTCAAACTAGAGTCCCAATAGGTATAGAAATTTCAGTATTTTGATTGTACAGGCCAGTACTTCGTCATATTCCAGTATGTTCATGACAGGATTGCTCTTCCTTATTTTAGCTTGATTATTGTCATAGAGAGTTCTAAAAGTGATGACAGGTTGGGAGGATTAGCTGAGGGCCACCTGTGGCCTTAAACACCATGTGACGTCTCGAGATAGGTTCTTAGGGCGTTACAGATTTTCTCTCTCATTAATTTGTATATTTTTAAATTTTAGATTTTATATGTAGGCCAATTGGACAAATCATATAATAGTATTATGTTTTTAGTATTGTTTTCTTTGTCGTCTGATTATCATCTCATCGTTCGTAACTAATAGCTTTCGCATGATGCCCTCTCAATTTTGAACTCAACAAGTGGTAGCAGAGCCAACGGTTCAATGATTTGATGATAATAAAGATATATATCCAAAAGCTATATATAGAGACAATTTTCAATCATATTTTCAACAATTCTGCTGTTACATATTTGAAAATAAAACTTACTTCTATCCCTACAAAGGGCTCCAATATTTTTAATCCAAAAAAGGCTAATATATTTTTTAACCCAAAAGCTCTATTTTTAAGCATGTCAAATAGCCGTGATAAAGATTATGCGAAGGACAGAGATCAAAGATGAGAAGAAGGCGGATCAAGTGAAGAAAATCAAGCCAAAAAGGGGAGATTTGTTAGGGTTTTTAGGGTTTTTACCCTGATTTTCTTACCAAAATCAAGTTTTATTTTTTCTTGTAAGAAAAATAAAAGTAACCGTAATTGCTTTTACTTTTCCTAAAAATAAAATATAAAACTTTTTTATATTTGACAAATCTCTTTCTAAGAGGAAAGATTTTGGAACTCTATAAATAGAAGACTCCTTCCTTCTCTTGCCATAACACAATAGCATCCACAATGTAGTCTTTTAAGAGTCAAGTTTAGGGAGAGATTTTCTTTCTCATTAGTTTCTATATTTTTAAATTTTAGGTTCTATATGTAGGCCAATTGGCCAAATCATATAATAATATTATGTTTTTAGTATTATTTTCTTTGTCGTCTCATAGTTTACAACTAATAGCTTCCACATGACGCCCTCTCGATTTCAAACCCAACATGTATCTTGATTAAATATGTTAAAAAGGCACTAGATACGTAAAATAAATTATGTATCTCAAAATGCTAATGTCAAAGACATATATTTCTACACAACATGTATCTGGTGAGAAATGTAAAATTTTATAATTTTTAAAAAATACAAATTAATACAATCAAATATTCTATGAGATACATATTATCACAAAGAGATACAACTAATAAAAATAAAGAAATATGCATATTATACTATACTATCAAAATATTCTTTGAGATACATATTAACCAAAATAAATACAAGAATTTAAAATAATAGATACTTATACAACATTTTATGAGAAATGAAGAGCTTTACACCCATATTATTACGGATAAGTAAGGGAGATGAGTTTTGATCAACAACGTATCGGATTTCAAATCTTTTCCTTGTTTCGTCGATTTTAAGTTCTACAACAATAGCTGAAATCAACTCTTATAGCTCTCGTACTTGACATCACTAATCCAAACACCGAAATGACGTAATAACACAGAAATATTCATTGCAAATAGTTGAAAAAAATAATTAGCACGAAGAAAAAAATAAAAAAACACTACGATGCCATCACTCTTACATCTCTCATACTTGACATCATTAATCCAAATACAGAAATGGCGTAATAATACAGAAATATTCATTGAAAATAGTTAGAAAAATAATCAAGAACCTAAAAAAAAGGAGAAGATGATGCAGAATAAGTTTACAAAACGATTATGAATATGAATTTGTTCAAAATTGTAATCTATATATATAAATAAAGCAAATACATAGAGATGCTGATGTGGCATGTCTCTAAAATAGAGATGCTGATGTGGCATGTCTCTAAAGCCACTATTTAGATTTATCTTTTTTCTCATTTTTTTTATCTTTTTCTCCATTTTAATTTTTTTCTTTTAATTTTTTTCATTCATATTCCTTAATTAATAAACCCATTAATTGTTGTTTATTATTACCAAGCACACGCAACAACAGAAGCAGTAATTAGTGCCGTTAGAAACCTCTTGGATCTTCATCTTTTTTCCCTTATCAATAATTCTACAACAAAATTATAATTCCACAGTCCTACATTTTTTTTGTTCTTATGATATTTTTTAGAGAATTTTTGTTCTTTCTCCTTCATTCTCCATTACTTTTGGCTGAATTGACTGAAAGGTATAGTAAAGAGTGAGTTTTTGGCTTTTTTATTTACTGATTTTGCAGATCTTTTTTGTTTTTATGATATTGTGCAGGGAATTTTTGTTGTTCTCCTTCATTCTCCATCGTTTTTGGCTGAATAGACTGAAAGGTATAGTAAAGAGTGAACTTTTGACTCTTTTATTTACTGATTTTGCAGATCCTTTTTTTCTGATGGTATTGTTAAGGAAATTTTTGTTCTTCTCCTTTATTCTCCATCATTTTTGGCTGAATTGACTGAAAGGTATGGTAAAGAGTGAACTTTTGACTCTTTTGTTTACTGATTTGCAGATTCAACGCCTATTTTATGGAAATTTGACGGGCGACAATGGTATTAAGAGTAATGGTATTAAGAGGAATGCAAAATTCTTACAAGTCGGGTATGTAAACTATTTTGGCTACCTTTCAGATTTTTTATGTTCCACATTGGGGTTGAGAAATACAAGTTACCTTAACTTTTTTTTTTCTGAAAAGCCATCGTCAAGTCAATTGTTCTAAATTTTGCCTAAATATGCTTTTATTATATTATTTTTCTTTTTAGTGTAGCCTTAAGTTTGAATTCCTATGATTTTTAAAGTATTGATTTTCATAGTGGAGACTTATTTGTGTGGCAATAGAAGAGGTTGACATAATAGTGATCAGGCATACTATTATGATATTGACGTATTTTCTATAAATGAGCCGAACACATAACAATTCTATTTGAGTAAGCTTACTCGTTATCTGTTAAGCAATGCACCTTTCCAATAGATTTCCTTTTTTAGCTATGTCATGTCATTATTTTATTACTTTTTGTTATTGTTTGTTTGACTTATTATATATCTTGATTTTATTGCTTAAGTGGAACTCATTTAACCTTTCTGTGTAGAAAAATCTGATCAAAGAGAGAATTAGGATGGGATACAATAATTTTGGAGATTTCTACTATGCACATGGACAACTTGGAAAGGCATTTAAGAATTATGTTTGTACACGTGATTATTGCACAACTGCAAAACACATAATTCATATGTGTTTGAATGCGATTCTGATCAGCATTGAGATGGGCCAGTTCACACACGTGACAAGCTATATTAGTAAAGAGGGGCAGAGCCAAGATGCTCTAGAATTGTTATAGTTGCAAAACTTCATTGTGCTGCTGGGTTGGCTAACTTGGAGGCAAAGAAGGATAAGCTTACTGCTCAAAAGGTTTGTGTCTTGTTTCTGACTGATGAGGCATATTCTAAGTAGTGGTTCAGTCTTGAATTTATGTTAAGTGCGGTTCTCAGCCAAGTCATTTATAATTTTGACCTAGAAGTTTTTTCTACATTTGTTTCAGTTACACAACAACAATAAGAAATCTAAAAGGTGTGTCATATTTCAGTTAGCTAATTTTGAAAAGTATAAAGAATTCAGGCTAGCCATGGAGCTTAGATACGGTCCTGATCAGATATTTATGGATCACATATGGTACCTCCCCTTAGTTTTTTGCCTTTGAAAATGTATAGTGCGAAGTAAGAAAAGGAAAGGGCAGCTCCGGAACAAAGATTTTTGCGTTAATAGGGTACAGAGAAGGGCCGCACCCCTTGATTTAAATAGTTTACCTCAATGTGGCATTAGTAACTGCTTCGAATATAATAATTTTACAGTTATTTTGAGGACAAATATAAAAAATGAAGAAAGAAAAGAACATGGAAAATGGTAATGCTAAGTCTAGACAATGATAAGAATAGAGTGTTTTGATTTGGATATAAACTTTTCTTATCTGGCTATGAGCATCTATTCAATTCTCTTCTTGATAATCAAGGAATAAAAAATGCTAAATGTTGTGTTACTGATTCATCCATGTACCAGGATATATCATGGTTGGTTTATTGGGAATGATTGTGGAAATTTCTCTTTACACTGCTATAGCCATAATAAAGAGCTCATTTATGTTGTTCAAAGGATGGGACTCATACATGATCTGCTAAGCCGCGAAGGTCCATTCTGAAACTGCTTGCATTCCCATTGCTGGATTGACAATCCTTCTATGGCCTGTTGTTGGCATTGAAAGTGTCATAATGGTTGTTTTCTCCAGCTTTTTCATTGGATTATATGGAGCTGTTATTGTCTATCAAGTAATTCATCCCTCTGCCTCATTCATTTCTCAATTCTCAAGATTTAGTGTGATTGTGAGATTTATCATTTGTTAAAACTATCTGAATTCAAGAGAGGTCCGTCCAAAGAGGTGTTGCTTTTTTGGTAGCAATGGTGGCAGAGTTTGATGAGTACACAAACGATTGGCATTATCTAAGAGAAGGGTCCATTCTTCCAAAGTAATTACTTGAGTTCTCCCTTATTTCTGTGTGCAATTTTCATATTTTTCAATGTTACTGATCATCTTAGTTGCAGCCAGGCCTCATTATCGAAACAAGAAGGGATCCAGTACGTCAGAGTACCTTGTGAAATGAAATAGTTCAGTACAAGGCAGATTAAACTCAATATTTGTTGAAGCACCTGCAATGCTCATGCCAAGCCTAACCTCGTCTAGATCAGTAAGAGAGGCAAAACAAGAAGTGAAAATGGTGCAGGTATGTTTCTCTTTCTGTATTGTTTTGACTTTTGCATGCTTTTTTTTTAGTGAAAAATGCACCCGAAGAACACTTTTTGCATAATTTGCAAAATGCTGACAAACATGTGAAATGATCTACTCGAGTAACATCTTGAATTATGTACGTGAAGATAGAATTAAGTAAATAAAAGTGTACCTTCTCTAACAACTTAAGCTTTTATATAAGTGGTCACACAATTCACTTAACTTTCATAAAAGGAATCATAGATTTCTTGTCTTGCAAACCAAGAAATTGGGTAATTGAGATATCACAAAAATTAACAGGTGTGGCAGAACATGATGAAAGCATGTGAAATAAGGGGCAAGGAATTACTGGATGCGAAAGTGATAACCCCTACCAACCTGGATGATTGGTTGAAGGCAAAGCACAGAATTGATGTTTCAGTTGTCAATGCTGGTTTACCATGTTATATATTTTTGCGGATAATTTTTTATTCCATAAAAGTTGGATCTGATGGATTGTTCCTTCTTGAGGATCTTAAGATCACACATCTTAACAGACCTAAGGACAGATTGTTGTATTCATTGGATTTATGTTATTGCTGAAAGAATTTGAATATTCAAGATTTATTCACTTATTAAAGATATATGTGTATTTTATCTTATGAAAGAAAATTTAAAAAGATTTAAATGTCACAAAAAAATAAATTTAATGAGCACTCGGCTCTTCTTTCTCCCCATCTCTATAGTAACTTCTTTCTTGAATTAATATTGTAATGATTGGAAGTTAAGGCACATCAATTAATGAGTTTAACTACCCAAAAGAGATTGAAACATTTTACATGAAAGTACCTTAATGTTTTCATGTCAAAAAAACTTTAAATTTTTTTAACTTTTAAATTTAACTAAATATTAAAAACTATGTCATAAATTTAATGAAGTCTTTAATGACTGCATGAAGCATAAATAATTTAATGACCGCGCGAAGCGCGGCAAACTTCACTAGTTACTAACTAATTACCATTTTTTGGAGATTTTCTTTAGTTATCTAGTTGATTGATTGAGTTAATCGCTAATTTAATGATTTACTAATCGTTACAAACCTTATTTTAAGTTAATCAGTCAACTAATAAGATGTATCTCATTTATTTTATATGTATCTGAAATCATAAAAGGAGGGATTTTATGAAATTTAAAAAAAAATCAAGATAATTTCTACTATATAAAAATGTGAAGGAAGGAACGATCAAGGGCAAATAGAGTAATTTCACGCTAATAAAAATCTCCATTTTCACCGTTCTAGGACCATCGTCTTCTTTCTTTAGCCATTTCATATAATATCTTAATCCTCAAGTTACATATTGACAAATAAAAAGAAATTTGATCAATCAGTAATGGTTAATTAAGGTCAAACCTTCAATCTATAAGTGTTTTGGAGAATCTATGGTCTCTGTGGTTTTTTTGACTTTTTATTTTCTTGACTTTTTATTATCGATCTTACTTGTGTGCTAACTGATTTATGACTATATTGTAATATGATTTTTTCTCTGCATCAGAAAAATCAGTGCAATAATAATCCATCATAGAATGGCACCGAGTTATGACTTTCTTTTTGGATTGGGTTCAATTTGATAGATCGGAGTTTAATTTTATGAAGTAAGAGGAAAAAATGTTGGCTTTTTTTAAGGTATTTTGGGTTATTGTTGTTATTTGAAGGAGACGACATCGTCAATTTGTGATATGCATCCAACGTATTTGATGATATGCCCACTTTCAATTTTCTCTTGATGAAATTAAAAATTCAGTTTGATAGTTTATGTGTAATTACCATAAGATATCGTCGCTCTGCACCAGATCTTCGAAATAAAATATTTGCTTGTCCTGCATTATCTATCCCCTGTTGTTACAGGCAAGAACAATATGAAAAATCTGTTGCAAGAAGAGCAGCTCGTGCACAAATGGCAGCTGCTGCCAAGCAAACAATGGTTCCGACATGTTTAGTGGAAATTCATATAGCCGGCTCCAACTCGCTTGGGATTTAAGTGTATTAGTTGCGGTAGTTGTTGTTAAGGTTAATCTTGTTTACTAATATGTTGGCAGTGCTATCTCGCCTATTTGTTCTTAGGGTTTTGAGTTTGTACTTAATGTATTTAGAGTCGTAAAAATCCCAAGTCCAAAACATCTTTCCTAGAATTTGTAGGAACCTATGTTAGATTGGCCTCTTTTCAGGATTCCAGCGTCATGTTGGTTTCTCTACCACAGATTATGCGCAGAGGGGTTAGATGGATCTTCTTTGGTGTTAGCATATATGCTTTCTTGAAAAGATAGTTCCTTAGAAGCAATAAAATATGGAAAGTCATCAAATCCTGTAACATGAATAATAATGGAAAGACACAAATCTCTTCAGTATTCAGATATATACACTCTTAACTATTATCCTGTTTATGTAATCTTGTGGGATAGTTTGTGCGGCTATCTACTGTATTTGTATTTCACTACTTGATTGTTGATGATTTATAGTAAGTCATCAAAAGTTTGGCACGAAATATGCTTGTTGAAAGATTTAGTATCGTTTTTGCATATTGATCCGTTAAATGAAAGAAAGCATCCCTATACAAGTGCATTGAAAAGGATGGGCTCACTCTTAAGACCAAAGATCTTATTGTGAAAAACTTGGAAAACGCTATGTCCACACTTACATAAGACAATTTGCACTTGCCTTTATACATCATATAGCTGTAAACCCTCTGCCACCTTTCTCTTTATTTCCATAAATTTTTGTATCTAATAGTAATTTTTTTCTTATAAACATATATTTTTGATTGATATGCTACTTGTTTAATTCTCAATTGACCTGCGGTCAAGATCTAGTTTTCCTTTCTTGGTCATATTCTTTCTGGTTCATTTTAAAGGTGCATTCACTGTTATCATTATCAAAAAAAGAATCTTAAGGGTGCATAATTCATCAAGAGTTGACTCTAGAAAACATCTGCAGACTTTCAGGTTGAAGGAACACCGGAAAGACCAAGATTGTATGTCTTCCGCTCCAACAAGCATATTTATGTTCAAGTCATTGATGACTCCAAGATGCACACATTGGCTTCAGCTTCAACGATGCAGAAACCAATCTCCGAGGAATTCGACTACTCTGCTGGTCCCACTGAAGTAAGTTCTCAAATATGTTTTCTCAAAAAGGTTATAATACCTTTTCTTTAAGGAGTAATGTTTAGGAAAGTATATATGAGAGAGTGAGGTGGAGCAAGAGATGAAATTATGGAAGGGTCTCCCAAATCAGCTCAATTTGAGTTCTTCCTAGAATTCAAGGAAACCTTTCCCTTTGTGCTGTACACTACATGTTTTCCCGTCTTTTATGTTTTATGTAAAAATTTGAAGAGTGAATTTTCTTGAACAGAGAAGTACCTAAATTACTGATTTTCTTCGCGAGGATAGACTTAAAAGCTCAGTAAGTGTAGTGGGAAACGTAAAGACAATATCTTAGACCAAAAGATTAGAGAAGTGCGAACTTAAGAGGAATTATGAGAGGAGTTGTTGGCTCCTCATTATCCATTATTTCTATTTCCCCGAAAAGATGAGCAGATATTATTGTTGTCTTTATTTTCTAGGTCGGCTGAAATTATTGCTCTTGTACTTTAAATGCCCTGTGACTCCATGCTTCACCTAACCTTTTAAAACTGTAATATAATCAAGACAGAGTTAGATGTTTTTCGGGCTATTGCCATCGTCTATCATTTCAATGCCCCTTTGATCATTGTCTCCTGTGCTAACTTGTCTTAATTGCTATAGGCTTGTCAAGGTGATTTAATCGTGGGATTGTTCATGTGGGTACATTTACTTTTACCCATGTTGAGCAGTAAAGTGAGCAGTAATCCACAGACGCGAGACTTAATCTTACAGCTGGCTGAGAGGTACATATTTATACTCTTCATAGAAGTACACAAGACTGCTGAACATTATTTTCCTGTTAACTTTTCCTCTTTCTGCAGGACGGAACTTCCAATTACTTTAAAGGACTTGTGCTCTTTCTCTGCTACTTGATAGTCACTGCAAGCTTCTTTGTGCATATAGATCCAGATGATATACGTGAGTTATATTCTCTTTGTGAAATTGCTCTATGGCAGCTAATGGTCTTGGATTTATATAAGCTTTTGGTGGTTTGTTTTAACTGATAACATCTGCTACTGTCACCATTATTCTGATCTTCGTTGCTTTCTTGAGCACTTCATTCTGTGGTTAAATAATATAACTGGTTAACTATTTTTGGTCGTGTCAAACGTAACATTGTATTGATAACTACCCATCAGATGTTTTAGTTGAGATAGACAATTCTATGGAATATCTAGAACGTGCGCTAGGTCCTGATCTGACAACTAAGCAAAAAAGATGCTGCTTTAATGAACATGAAGATGCAATCTAGAGAGCCAGCTGAAGCTAAAACATCCTTAGTTAGTTGGAATGAGTTGGTGAAGACTTTCTCTTGAATGATGAATTCAGTATTGAATTTTAGTTAGGCACACGTAAACTGGTGCATATTGAGGACGCATTAGTGAAGTAAGATGTTCTTCTGTTGAGCCTTTAAGAACTAGAAGATAACGTCCAACAAATTCTTTTTCAACTTTACATAGAAGTCGTGCCACTGCTCATTTCAGACTAGAGCTGATTAGCAAATCTCAGATGAGAAATTACGTCCAAGCAGTCTTTAACAAAATAGATCTGTCATGCATGTTTACTGGTTGCGTAGCTTTTTCCTCTTGAATAGTTTCATTCACGCTCTTTTACTTTTTCCATATGTCATCCAAACGAGTAAAATATGCACCTTCATAATGGTTAGGTACAACATCAAATTTTTCTTCCTAAAACTTGTTTGGTTATATACTAGCAATTTTCTTTAGAAACTTGAATAAAAGAGTATTCTCTCACGACCTTTTCCAAGTGAAATATATGTCCAGACACATTTCAACTTTCAAACACCATTTTTTAGCTAAATTTCCAATACTATTGTTTTTTTTTTCCAAATATCACTCGATTCATATCCAAACGTCTACCAAATGACCAACTGCAGCACTTACTTATGGCAAACTAACAATAAAGATGCTTATTAATTGCAGGTTGAGATAGATATTTTGACAGGACTACCAAGAATTTTGCAGTCGGACATTATATACGACTGTGGTCAAAGCTTGAATCCAGCTACAGACTAAGGACAGGTTCTTCTTCTAAAAGACTGTACTACTTTTTCACCTAGATATTAGCATTTATAATAAGGGGTGGATCGGGATTTGGTCGAACCCAATAATTTTGATGTAAATCCTATATATGAGTTAAGTTTCATAGCTCAGTCATTAGCAATTGAAATTGTTGTCCTAAAATCCAAACCCATAAAAATCAAATCATGTACTGCTTTACTTATAACGAATGAATGAAGGTGTCCGTAACCCGGATTTTATACTTTTTTAGCTGTTTTTCTTTTTCTCTAGATTTTTTGTGGACTTCGGACAATATTTAATTGAAGTTGAAAAAAGAGTAATCTGGATATTAAAGGTGAAAGAGTATTTCGATGTTGCAGTTGTGCTTAAACATGAATTTCACTATTGATTTTCCCAGAAAATATTTCCACTTGAAGTAATACTCATACAAAGTTTTCAATGTTTCACTTGCATCTATGAATATGAAAGTTCAGTATTCAAAAATACTCTATTTTTGCAGATTGGAGGGGCATTTGTACAAGGAATTGGATATTTTATGCTTGAAGAATATCTTACAAATGAAGACGGACTGATGGTTACAAATAGCACTTGGACATATCATAAACCGACGATTGACACCACACCTAAACGTTTGAACGTTCGTGTGCTAAACAGTGGACATCACAAAAAACGTATTATATCGTCTAAAGGTACTATTCTTTCTCCATTTAATCCTCTTAGCTTGTTGTACTGACTGCTTCAGTGACTTGTGAGGGACTCTGTTACCTCATTTTCCACTTGGTTGAGCAGGGAACATTTTGTGTAGAGAATGTCAACTAGATAATGGTCAAAAGCACACCTAAATTATCTTTTTTAGCAAGTTTCATACCCCAACTCTCCAATGTTTCCTTTCCTTACTGAACGATCACCATCTATGTATTAAAAACACATCAATTATCAGCTCTTCAAGTTGGAATGTGAGGTGATTTTTCAGGTGTGATGTGTTTTGGCTATTAACTCAATATCAACTATATATGGATTTTGATTCAAAGTAACATTGCCACAACCAATGTAATTTTTGAATATTAGGTGGAGTATGTTAACACCGATCATTCGAGTTAGAGGCAAATGTCGCTGTACCTGTGACGAATCCTCCAAAGATGCATAGAATCATGTGTTCTCCGCTCTAAGCTTTGTTTCTCAGACCCTACAAAAATTCATAGAATCACGTGTTCCGCATTTTAATTAATGTTTCTCGGAACCTCCAAGAATGATGCCGTACCTGTATCTGATCTCCCAAAATGCATAGCTATTTGAGGATTCGACACACAACAGATGTATTTTGAAGAGTCCCGAACAACATAGACTCTAAGTACATTTCAGTCGGAAACATTTCTTGATAGCATGACTTGAAATACTGAATGTTATTACTTTTGCAGCTTCTGGTGAACCACCATTGCTTCTAGCAGCTACAGTCCATTCTGCTATAAGAGCAGCCATTAGAGAAGCCAGAAAACAGCTAAAAAGTTGGGACAAGTTCGATAAGTTTGCTTCAAAATTCTATCTGGACGTACCTGCTATAATGCCGGTTGTGAAGACAACTATCGGCCTGGACTACGTGGAGAAATACTTGGAAACTTTGATCAACAAACCATCCACCTAAAATTTTCGATTCAGAGAGTGTCCGTTGCCTGGATTTTAAGAAAAGATGCTAACATTCCATAATTTGCATGCTTGTTATGGCACGAGGGTCGATTGGAGCATCAACGTGTATTGTGATGCCCCAGGTTAAGGGTTTGCTCGGCAGACAGTAAGCTAGATTGATGTCCTGGATTTTATCTAAAGGTGTTCTATGTCTTGGATGAAGCTAAATAATTACTAATTGTATTACTTTAGTAGCTATTTGCAGTATTATGTTGTATATTGATAGAAATTTGAACCAATTTAACTTGGTTATAATTATGTGAATAAAGACTATACACTATAACCTGTTATCTGTAACAGTAAAAATGTTGTACTACTATCATTGTTCCCACCTTTAGTCCTGTTTTAGTAGTCGTTGGTTTTCATTGTATGTCTGTTTTAATGATTTCTATGCTTATTTATCTTATTTATCTTACGTGTAGTAATTTTCTTTTGGATTCTGTATTAATGTGTAAAATGTAAATGTGTAATTCGTTAATCTTTGTGAAAATTAACTTTGCATAAGGAGTTTCCAATGACGTACCTTGAAGAATCCAAAGGCAGTATCCATTCAAGGCCTACTGGATTTGCTGAGTCCTTGATTATATGATTCAATAAATGTGGATCGATTTTTGTTTGTTTTGTGTGATATTTTGTTCCTATTTATCTATGTTTTTTTTAATTTTTGTTTGTATAAATCTTGATTCCACATGTTCTGTTCTTCCATTCCTACACCACACAACTCATGCTTAAGTCCAAACTTTATTCTCAATTCATGTTAACTTATTATCATTCAATTATATGTAATTTGATTATTTTATTAGTTTCATAGCAAAATTATGGTTGGGCCCGTGCAAAGCACGGACAAACCTATCTAATATGTAAATATAAGTAAATTTGTCGGAATTTACGTAAATTTTACTATTTTTTTTAAAAGAAAATGGACCACCAGATCGGCTCTTCATTGCTTAAAAACAATACTAAACTGCTGAGTACCAAAATGTCAAAGCCCCAATAAATAATCTGAACATAGAAAACAAAAAAAGCATAAAAAAAAATCTTACATTCTAGAAAGTCAAACTAGGGAACCAAATCGCCTCTTCTGTTGTATTCTAGAACTATATTGTCAATCTGTTGACGATGAGTGATGAGAAGCGATCACTCAATCGATCCCAATGAAGACATTTTACAGTTCACAATTGTCAAATCTGAATAACTATGAGTGTGGTAAGCCTTCTCCTTTTTCCTCTAGCAAAATCTCAAAAGTGCCAGTGTCAGATTTATCAGTCTCCATTTTCTTAGAAGAACGATCCGTCGAGAGGCTGATACCGATGCACAAGAAACAGATTTAACAGGTTCATCCGCCAACATGTTATCTTTCCTGACTGTATGTTCAATCACTACATGATGTTGGCTATCAGAATATTAATCCTTTTTATCTCCATTGCTATAAACCCAAATTTCATCTAGAATTTTTTTAAGAGAGGTTACCTGTTTCCAATACCACAGGTAGTAGATGATGATATGTATAGTGCTCCAACTGAATCCTCAAGGCCATAGTTTCTGCCAGTAGTATAGATCCCTCTCCGACCCTTCTTTCTCCATAAAGCAAGTCTCATCTTTTGTTTGGCGGCGGGGTAGGATTTTGCACTAATTTTAATAGTATATTACAAAGACCCTTCTAATATCATAACACAATAACATCTACAATATAATTTTTAAAAAGTATTTATTTAGAAAGATTTCTCCTAATAAATTTTAAAATTTTCAATTTTATCGTTTGATCAAATCATATCAAATAATATATTTTTATTTAATTTTTCATATCGTCTCATGATTTACAAACTAAAAGCTTTTGCATATAAGAGCTTTTTAATCATATTTTCAATAGTCCTGCTACTGCATTTTTAAAAATAAAAATAAAATATTACTTTTAAATTAATTTTTAACCATGTTATTTTAAGCTTTATTTTTAACCATGACAAGCAGCAGATGAAGATTATATCAAGAACGAAGTTCATGCACGTGATATGAAGAGAAGACGGATCAAATGAAGAAAATCAAGTCAAAAAAGGAGATTTGTTAAGATTTTTGCCTTGATTTTCTTACGATATTTAAGTTTTACTTTTTCTTTAAAGGAAAATAAAAGTTATCATAATTATTTTTATTTTTTCTGAAAAAAAAAATATAATTATTTTTCATATTTGGCTAATCTCTTGGAGTAAAAATTTTGGAC
This sequence comes from Capsicum annuum, assembly GCF_002878395.1. NCBI lineage: Eukaryota > Viridiplantae > Streptophyta > Magnoliopsida > Solanales > Solanaceae > Capsicum > Capsicum annuum. The sequence continues at coordinate 52,484,273 of NC_061120.1, read as the reverse complement.
ATCTATAATAGAAGATGTCTTTTTATACCATAATACAATAGCATCCACAATGTAGTCTTTTAAGAGTTAGAAGAGCTTTTTTCATATCATAATACAATAATATCTACAATGTAGTCTCTCAAGAATTTCGTTTAGGAGAGATTTTCTCTTTCATTAATTTTATGTTTTTTAGTATTATTTTTAATATTAGGTTTTATATGTAGATCAATTGGTTAAATCACATAATAATATTATGTTTTTAGTATGTTTTTCTTTGTCATCTGAGTTATTGTTTTTTATAATTTGCAAACAATAGCTTCCGCATGACACCTCTCGATTCCGTACCCAACATCATCCTCATTTCTAATACAAGATACACTTGAACTTGGATCAGGATTTTCCTTAATTACTCCGTCAGAATTATATTTGAAAGTGCCACCATCTGGTAACTTCCAATAGACCACTTTACATTTGATTTGTTGTGATTTTACAATATTTTCAACGCCTCAAAATAAGGGATTGTTGTGTGATGTTAAGCACTTTTTGATAGATTTGATGTGTATTTGTGAGTTTGTGCAGAGAAATAGGTGTCGAAAGGGAATAACAAAAAAGGGATGAAAAAGTATTTACTAACTCTTAGAGCTAAGGTACGACTCGTAGAGACAAGGCATGAATCGCACCAAGGCCCGCTCTGATGGCAAAAGCTGAGATCCAAAAGAAGTCAAGTCCAGATCCAATATACGAGTCCCTTTTAACGAGTCGTTAGCTCAGGTCAAGAGTCTCTGATCTGTGTGTAAATTGTAAAGTCAAATATCAGAGAAAATGCAATGTTAAGTCAGTGATTACGGATAGAAGTCAACGTATGGATCATCCTCACTCATTCTGGTGAATTGTGAGAAGAAAGTGCAGAAGGTTGAAAAGTTAAGAGTCAAGTCACCACGGAAGGAAGCTACGAGCCACATGATGAAGGTATGAATTATGTTCACTCATTTGAAAAATTATAGGAAGCAACTACTAAAAGGTGCAAAACATGACCCAGGAGGCATGACTCAATGTACGACTCGTATGATCAAAGAGTGAGTCGTATCGAGAGATAGCAGAAGAACTGAAGAAGGATAAAGAACGAGCTGCAATTATTACCTACGAGTCGTGACTTCACCGTACAACTCATAGGCATTGCCGAACATGCAATCCCATTATATATAGGATAACTTTTGTTTTTATCTATAAATACCTTTCCTAGGTTTTTATTATAGTTTACACTCTCTGAAGCCTTGGAAACTTATTTTATTCTTGGGTTTTGGAAAATTACTCATACTTAGATTATTGATCACTAATTCTTCTTTGATAATTGAAGATCTCGATTTATTCACTCAATTTGTAAGTTTATAAATAATTTTTAATTGTGATTCTCAAGCCACGAGTAGCTAAATATCATAACTAGAGTTATGAAAATCATGATGAATTAATAAAGTAGGTTAAAGTATTTAAGGGTCGTTTGGTAGAGTGTATTGAAAAGATGATGCATGTATTAGTTTAATGTGTACTATTAGGGGTCGTTTGGTAGAGTGTATAGTAAAATATAATGCATGCATTAGTTAATGTGTACTGCTAGTACCTTATTTGGTATGACTTTTTGCCTATGTATAACTAATGTAAGCATTAGTTATACACTCTATTGTGTATTGAAGTGTGTATTAGTAATACTCTCTATTTTCTATGTATTAGTAATACAAAGACTTTAAACACATGCATTAACTTATTAAATGACTTTAATATCCCTTAATTTCTCTCTCAAAATATTTCACTATTCTTTTTCCCGTCATTTTAATTTGCAATAGTGAATCTTTTCAAAACATTTTATAATTTCTTTTCCCATCATTTGAATTTACAACAATGAATGGTTGATATAAATAACTATAACATATTTTTGCTTTGCTTCGAGAGTCTTTAAAAAGATTATTAAAAAATTGAGTCTATTTCTTAATTTTATGTCTTGTATTTTATTTTTGTTTCGACTATGTTAATCCGTTGGCGTAACATTTTCACGCAAAGACGAAGGTCTTACAATTAATCCTAAACCTCTATATAATAGTTCAACAAGACTAATTATGTTTGAAATAGCAAAAGAACTTTGTTGCAAAAAAGTGTACAAAATCAAAGAAGAGTATTTTCGTAAACAAAAATTTCTTTTATAGAAATTATGTAAGATGTATTATTTCTTATGCATCAAACCAAACAATGTATAAGAAATAATACATGCATAACCAATACAAGCATAAATAATACAAGTATTGCTAATGCAAATATTACTAATACATTATATTTTGCATTGTTCTTATACACTCTACCAAACGACCCCTTAGTATCTTGTTTGGTTCATTTTTTATCTTATGTATAACTAAAGCTTGCATAAATTATACACTCTATTGTGTATTGAGGTGTGCATTACTAATATTACCCCTTTCCTATGTATTAATAATACAAATGAATTCAATACATGTATTAGCTTAAATAATGAAATAAGTACCCCTCTATTTCTTTAAAATATTTTTCAATTCCTTCTCTGTCTTTATCAATGGAACAACAGAGGTATTTGAGATGGCAAAATTCCACTAAGAAGCGATCTTATCTGTGTTCTTGTTGAAGAGTTCAACAACTTATACTATTGCCTTGTTCCTATTTTCAAATTTGAACAATAGGAGTGGATTTTTTTTCTTTAAAAAAGAAAACATGCTATAACCCAAAAACTAGTTCTAATCCATGGTGTAGACACGTGATTTTTTATCCTCCTTGAATTTTAACTTATTTTTTTATATTAAATATTTATATTTGGTCTGATATTATTTAAATTATTATTTTATTTTAATAAATTTTTAAATAAAAAATAAATAACTAAATAAAGTTAATTTTGAGATATTTTTATTTTATTTTATTCTAGTTTTAAAAACAATACAAAATTTATGATTGTATCAAAATAATAATAATAATAATAATATATCTTTGTTTTCTAAATTTTAATAAATTATTAGTTTTAGTACTATTTTATTTATTTTTGGCTATTTATAAATATATATTTTATTTTCTTAAAATATAAAAATTAATTAGTTCTATTTATATTTATTATTATTTTAACTCTATTATCTTATTTATTTATTCATTTATATTTATTTATTATTTATATTTATTTAATATTATTAATAGATTTTTTAAAAAAGAAAAAAATTATCTTTAAAATTTAAGGGCCCGTTTGGCCATGAAAATTTTTTTGGAGTTAGAAATTGTGGTGTTTGGCCATGAAAATTTAAAAAATAATTTCAAAAAAATTTTCTTAAAAGGGAAAACAGGTTTTTGTTGTTTTCACAATTTTTCAAATCCAATTTTAACTTTTATTATTATTACATATAACCCCAATCTTTTAGATTTTTAATAAAACTCTCCTTATAACATTACTTTTTCAATATTACGTATACAACAATTTTAAAGAATAAGATAATTATAATTTTAAACTTAATGCTATCCTAATTAATATATATCTCCTTTTCTCTCTCATCATTATTTTTATCCCTTATTTAATTTTCTCCCTTATTTAAGACATTATTTTACAGCTAATTTATATTTATACCCATAAATATATAAAGTATTATATTTATAATAGAAATGTACAAAGTATGTTATATATAAAGTTTATACCATGTATATACCATATACACACATATATAAATATACAAAGTATTAAAAAATCTACTAAGTATATTTATTATATAAATATACAAAGTATGTTATATATAAAGTTTATACCATGTATATACCATATACACACATATATAAAAATACAAAGTATAAAAATACATACTAAGCATATTTATATATTTATGGTATATGATATACTATACCATAAATATGCAAAGCATGTTTTACAATGAAATAATTTATTCACACATAGTAAAATCTTTCGTGTATAAGAAAATTAAAAAAATAAATTAGCGGCACTTTAAAATTTAATAACAACTCATCATTTCCTATTTTTTAGGAACGGAAAATGAAGGACATAAATTAAATAAATTCCTAAAAAAATAAATTTATTTGAAAGATAATATTTGTTAACTAAAAAAAAAAGAAGCAGTGATCTGTTAATATAACATCCATATTTAAAATTTTTAAATATGAGAAAACGGCTATTAATGTAAATATTATATATGTTATAATTGAAATTCATTAAATATGGTCATGTATATGTAATTATTTTTATAATAGTGGCTAATTGTGTTCTTTTTTTATTAGTAGGTAAATTTTAGTTGGGTGATTTTGATAGTTTGTAAAAGTTAGGGCATAAAATCATATTTAAAATTTTTTTTTCAAAAGTCAAATTTTTTTTTTCAAAAAAGACATGGTCAAACACAACTCCAACTTCAATTTCAACTCCAACTTCGAAAAATATTAGTTTTTATGGCCAAATAGCTACTAAAACTCCCCTATCAGAGACTATTCTATCAGACACTGAGAAAAAGAAAAAATCAGTCAGAGTAAGAAAAGAAAGTGAGTGAAACATTTGAAATCATCAGGTGAAAAACATCAGGCAAAAGAGAGAAAAGAAGAAAGAAAGTTGAAATTGAAGTTTCGTTTGAAATTTTTGGTGATGAATCTCCGTGTTCAGTCTAATTCATATCAGATTTTTTATTCAATCTTATATTATTTACATTTTAAGTTTATTTATGAAAATATATGTATGAAAATATGCAAGTGGTTCTATGTATTATTTTGTCTGTATAATTAATTAATTATGAGAATTCAATGTTATTACGTGTTGTGCAATTAAGTTATCGAATATTTATATATTTGAATATAAATATATTGGAAATTTAAATACTATGTAGGTTGATATTGATACTGTGAAGTTAAATATGAGACAGTAAAATAAAGAAAGATTTAATATATATTTCATCATAATATACATTCACGCACAAACACTGCACACATACAAACTAAAAAAAAACTCAGAGAATTTCAGTTTTTCATTTCTCCATTCACTCATCCTTACACAGTAGAGAAAAAGAGAAGAAATTAAGTGAACGGGAGAGAAGAGTTGTTGAAGAAAATTGAGAAATACAGTAAAAAAAAGTAGAATTAGAAGTTTATGTTTCCGGCGAGAAGATATCAGAAAATTTTAAATCTCGTCGGAATTTGGCGAACCAGTAATCGGAATGCCATCCGCGCAGCCGCCACCTTTCCCTTCCCTTTTTCCCGTCGTTAACCAAATGTGGTCGCCGGCATAAGCGCCGAAAAATGACCAAAACCACCTCAAAATAACCCTACCCGTCAGACTACCCCCTTTTTCCCTTTCCCATCACCATCAGTCCACCAACCAGCCAGATCTGGCCGAAATCAACACCATCAACGACGAAAATACTGATCTGGATGGAACCATCACCACCAGCGAAGCCCAACCGGCGCCGCCACCTTTTTTTTCATTCCAATCGCCAAAAATTGAAGGACAGCAAGTGCGTCGCCCCTTTATCTTTGATATGAGTACGATCGCGTAGATAGACTTATGAAGACGTACGTTAGACCCGAGACTTGGTGTGTACAAATGAAGTGCAAAGGAGCACCTAAATGAACACCAAAACCATTCATACATAGTACTCCAAGGGCGCCTATTGAAGTATTTGACTAAGGGGTAATTTTGGACATTTCACACTTTATTTTGTAACCTACTATAAATAGAATAATGTAGGGTTTTAGTCATTAGTTTTTGTTGAATATTGAAGTTATAACACTTGAAACTCTCTCTCTTGTGAGAAAGGCCCCATGGCCAAAACTTGTAACTAGGGAAATCAACATTGAGTGTGGATTCACTCGTGTTGGACTCAAGCTTGGAAACATTGGATGCTTGAGAGATCGAGGTCACTCTTGTGCCAACATAAGAGTTAGGTATTTGTTGTGTGTGATGTTAAAGGTCCAAGAGTGGAATAGGCTTTTGGGTTTTTAAGATTATACCTTCAATTTGTCTAGCTATTTATCCTTTTACCTTCTTGTAATCTTGTTTAGTGTTTGTGTTGTAATCTTGTGTTCTTGTTGTTATTGTTAAATCCGAATCTTGTGTCTTCTTGTTCATCATCTTATGTTGTTAATCTAGGTTGTTGTCCACTGATTTGGTGTAATAAATACTTTTTTATCTTCTTGTTATGGTGTTCTTGGGAAGCCGAGACTTGTCTCCAAAAGGTTTATGGATTTCATCCATTTTGTGGACTGTTTTTGGACTGATTTCGTATTTTTGTTTTTATTCCCGTATCATTGGTATCAAATCATGGCTTGATCTTGTTCCCACAAGATCAACCTTGGTCTTGTTAGTTGAAAAATAAAAAAAAATTGTTAAAAAGAAAGTTGAAATCTGAAAATTCCAGAAAAATCGCAATCTGTCCATTTTGTGTTCTTGGCCGAAAGTTGTATTCTTGTTGTGTATTGGCCAATATTTTTACTTGTTTTTGTTGTCTCTAAGTGTTAGTTTTGTTCTTCACTAACACGTTGAGCCTATATCTTAGATTTGAGCTTTAAATGTTGAAGTTGTTAATGTGAACAAAGTATGGCCGATTGTTGTTGGTATTGTTGTTGAGGGTTCTAGACTTGAACGTATGATGCGTTGTTGGTTCAAGTTTTGAACGTGTATTGTGGAGATTGTACTTGGCTGCCACATCATCAAGTTACTGTTCACGCATCAAATTTTGGCTCAAATTTCAGACTTTCTTAGTTTCTTTTTATTGTTCCATAGTTTCGCTTGTTTGTTCCAATACTAATTGGCAAACTAGTACTCATGTACTAGATTGTTAGTTAGTCTTTCTGTTCGTTCATTCGTTTTTAGTGTTTGTTGTGTGCTTTTTTTTTCTCTTTTGTGAATTCATTGTGTCTTGTTGGTTCAAGTTCGTAAACAATATTTCTTTTGAGTCAACTCAAGCGACTATCTATTCCGGTCAAGAGTAAACTCAACCCTCAATCACTCGTGAAGTACAAGTCGACTTTCAACACTTGTGAAACCAAGTGTAAGGTAAAAATTGAGAGTGAGAGTGTGGTGAGGCATTTTTGAGCTAACAAGTTTGTTTGTTGTTTGTTGTTTGTTGTTGTCCTTTGTTTTAGGTACCATGGATGCCACTAATCTCGATGCCACATTTGATCGCATCAATGATGATATTGAAGAAATGAAATGGCACGTAGAAAGGCTACACCAATTGTTACCTAAACTTATCCCACAAAATCCAACTTTCCTTGTCCAAACACCGTGTGCCGAGAGCTTTCCAAAGGAAGAGGTGGGCTGCCCCGACCCACACCAAGAAAAAGAGGATATTGAAACATCTTTGGTACTTGATAGTGAACCTATAGAGAGTGAAGCACTTACTAGTTCCAAATCTGTCCGTGAGATAGATCATGCTCTCTTTAGGTTTAATGTTTTGTTTGAAGATGATATAAACACTCCTAATGAACCTAGTGGTGAACATTATGGTATAGCTTGCCTTGAAGGCTATAGCCAATATGCCAACCCACTATGGTGTGACAACGTTCCTCCTAAAGATGGAAATCTCTTCTTGGAAGATGATAGTACTCTTATGGGTAAGGAATGTGTAGTCTCGAAAATGAGTACTTTTGGTAGTACTCTTGGTGTTCATAATGATCAATTTACTCTTAAATGTAGTTCACTACTTGGGCATGTGAATGAAGAGCTTAAAAATTTGCAAGTTAGTGATGTCTGTAGAATTGATCTTAATAATGCGCATGACTCTTTGAACATTTTGTGTGGTAAAAGTATTGCGATTAGTTTTGTTCATAGAGATCATGTGTATGAAAATGTTTTTATGTGTGAATGTGGGAGTGACATTCTAGGGGAAGGAAGGGCTAGCCTCGGCTTAGGCCCTTGGCTAATTCTTCCATTTGATCCCGGTACCATCTTAGGGTGGGAAAGGATAACTCTCAGCCTATTTTTAATTTGTTTTGGTATTTATCCGAGCCACTTCCTTTGTCACATTTGTATTAATATTTTCATGTTTAATACAAAGGACCCGTGGATATACTTCAAATTTGTTCCCCCTCGGCATGGCATATTAATGTGTTTATTTTTGCTAACCCTAACCCTCGTCATGAGGAAGTGTGCTTGTTTGTCTTCTCTTGATTTTATGAGGTACGGATTTGAGGTCGAATCCTTTTCAAGAAGGGAAGGATGATATGAGTACAATCGCGTAGATGGACTTATGAGGGTGTATGTTAGACCCGAGACTTGGTGTGTGCAAATGAAGTGCAAAGGAGCACCTAAATGGACACCAAAACCATCCATACATAGCACTCCAAGGGCGCCTATTGAAGCATTTGACTAAGGGGTCATTTTGGACATTCCACACTTTATTTTGTAACCTACTATAAATAGAATAATGTAGGGTTTTAGTCATTAGTTTTTGTTGAATATTGAAGTTGTAACACTTGAAACTCTCTCTCTTGTGAGAAAAGCCCCCATGGCCGAAACTTGTAACTAGGGAAATCAACATTGAGTGTGGATTCACTCGTGTTGGACTCAAGCTTGGAAACGTTGGATTTTTGGGAGATCGAGGTCACTCTTGTGCCAATGTAAGAGTTAGGTATTTGTTATGTGTGATGTTAAAGGTCCAAGAGTGGAATAGGCTTTTGGGTTTTTAACATTATACCTTCAATTTGTCTAGCTATTTGTCCTTTTACCTTCTTATAATCTTGTTTAGTGTTTGTGTTGTAATCTTGTGTTCTTGTTGTTATTGTTAAATATGAATCTTGTGTCTTCTTTTTCATCATCTTATGTTGTTAATCTAGTTTGTTGTCCGCTGATTTGGTGTAATAAATACCTTGTTATCTTCTTGTTATGGTGTTCATGGGAAGCCGAGCCTTGTCTCCAAAAGGGTTTACGAATTTCTTCCATTTTGTGGACTGTTTTTGGACTGATTTCATATTTTTGTTGCCATTCTCATATCAATCTCTCTCTACCCACCAAATCCGACCAAACCACCACAGATCCCCTCGAAAAATCTTAAAATATCATCGACCAAAGTCACCCCTTCATCGGAAAATCTTCAAATTCGACCCTCGGAGTCGATTCCGGCAACTTCATCAATCCCGACAGTGCTTGTCTTAGTGGTGGTGGTTTTGGTTATTGTTGTTGTGTTTACTGTTTAACATAAACTGATATAGATGAATAATATATGTTGCATGATATAGTTGTAACTTGATAAATTTGTACTGTCTAATTAAATAAAAAAAAACTAACAAAATAACATATATGTAAAGATACGTGTTACCCTCTTTTTAATTAAATTCCAATTATAATTAGTTTAGGATTTATACTATGCTTTTTTTAAGTTATTTTATTTTATTATTATTATTATTTTTATGTATATATGTAATTAATTTTATTGGTATTTGTGTCTTGTAATTATAAATTTAATTGAGCTTTCGATAGAAATTTATCATGTATTATCAATCATCAAGAGTAATAACAAAGAAGAAAGTAGTATTGATTTAATTTCTCATTACAATAATATTTGTCCACTATTCATTTTATATATATATATATATATGTTAAGAATAAATAAATAATAAAAATAATTTTATTATACATTTTTTTATAAAGATTCATAATAAAGTTAGCGTAATTGTATGTATTTTCCTATCTTATTTTATTTGTAATTTTCTTATTCTATTCATTATTATTAATAAAATATAATAATTATTTGTTAAGTTAACTAATCACGTTAATTAAATATTATTTCAATTTTGTTAATGTTAGGCAATATGTCAATTGGATAAGATTATTACGAGTCCAAAAGTAACGAATTAATGCCTTTAATGTTAGATAAATTTTAGTCACATTTAAAATATTCATTTCAATAAAGAATGTGGCGTACGTATTTTTTTGAGACATTTAAAAATTTAAGGATATAAAAAATGCACCTCGATAAATATTTTTCTAAAAATTAATTTTTCACTAAGTTAATACGAGAGTTTTAGACAGGTTTTTAGATATTAAAAATGAGCGAATTTAGACCTTAACATAATTTATCAAAAAATAATTTAAGTCAAGATAAGTCAATAAAAGCGACCGTGCTAGAACCATGGGACTCGAGGGGTGCCTCACACCTTCTCCTCGGTCAACAGAATTCCTTACCCAATCTTCTATTTTTGCAGACCACAACAACGAGTCATTTTCTTTTGACTAGGGATTCAAAAGGTAACTTGGAACACCATAACTCAATTTCAAGTAGGGACTCTGTAAATAAATTAATCCCTATTCAAAATTATCACTTTAATTGGAAAAATCTTTCGACTTGAACCTTCGAGACCCTTCAGCGAAAAAAAGGTGTGACATCTCTGGAGACTCTGTTGGGGATTAACCAGAATTCGAGCTTTTGATATTGACTTTTACTTGCTTGAATTATTTTGATATTGTGTTTGTTGGCCTTATGTGCTACATGTCGCTCATTTACTGCTTTGAAATTGTTGAACTATTTTATAAATTGTCTTCTCTTGCGCACCCCTTCTGAATCTCTGAAATAGGATAGAAGAAATGCAGTGTATGCATCCTATTTTCTTTTTTAGATAGCCGTAGTGTCAAGGCACCTGGTGAAGGATTATATTCACACATGTTAGACATAGTTCGGATCGACAACGAAGGCGGAGTAGCACTACTACCGAACAAGTTGTCCCTCCCCAACTTGAGTGTCCACTCGGGTAAGCCAGTCTAGACACCTATCCTTATTAGGCTAAACTTAGAAGAGCTGAAACTCGTAATCTAGTTATCCCTATTAGGTTCCGCTTTATTTGTATCATATGCATTTGGCTTAGTGGAACTCGGCACAGGGGTCGGGTCTGTCTAAGACAGGTGAACTACTTTATAATGACTAACATGTACATCCTACATGCTCTTTGACATTTGTTTGGAAGGCTATTTATTTGTTGACCGGCTTTTAAACAACTTGGGAAAACGCAAGAGAATATTTTATCCTCAGATTTAACGAATTAGTTTTCAAAGAAACTAAATCTATATATATATATATATATATATATATAATTTTTAAGGTCTTCATGAACTACGAGGGTTTGATTCTCACTATTTAGCGGGATACATAGAAGGCCCGTACGACCCTATCTTTTGAAAAATTATTCATAGATTTATTGGGAAATATTTTAAAAATATGATTACTTTCATAATTATTTTTCTAATCCTCAAGTCCAATTTTAATATATTTTAATAGCCTAGAATCTTTAGAGATCGTGAGGCTAAGTTTTTACAAAATAAAAAATATATACAAATCTTAACAGCCCTGAACCTTTAGGGGTCTTGAAGCTGAGTTTTGTATGGAATATATTTCAAGAACTACGCACATTTCAAGAACTTCGCACACTTGATTCTCATCTTAATGATATATGTAGTCAATCCTTCATGGATTCAGTGATTTTAAAGAAAAAAATATATTTGTGTTTCCTTCTAAACAAATAAAGAAGAGAATTTTTTATTCAAAAAAATAAAAAATAAAAATTAAAAATTAAAAAAAAATCTTTCTTATTTCTCAAATTAAAAAAATGTGTTTCTTCATATCTCCGGCTTTTCGAACTACGCAAGATCTGATTCATATCTTGGCATGATATGTAGGCAACCCTTCAAGGGATTCGATCATAACTTTTCAAAAAAGTGCGCCTAGAAAAGCCGGGATGAAACATAAGGCCTTCCATAATAGATTGAAAAATGCATATAAAAGCATAATGTACAACGCGGAGATCAGATAATAACTGTTCCCCCCCCTACTTTTTCTCTCAAGATTTTTTGTATTTAAGAAATCTTTCACCCTCAGAAAAAGAAGATCCTGCGTATTATCTATCAGAGATGTTCCCCCCTATATTTTCCCTCAAGATTTTTTGTATTTAAGAAATCTTTCACCCTTAGAAAAAAGAAGATCCTGCGTACTATCTATCAGAAACACTGATAAAAAGAAAAAACCAATCAAAGTAAAAAAAAAAAAAGTGAGTAAAACATTTAAAATCATCAGGAGAAAAACATCAGGCAAAAGAGAGAAAAGAAGAAAGAAAGTTGAAATTGAAATTTCGTTCAAAATTTTCGATGACGAATCTCCTTGTTCAGTCTAATTCATATCAGATTTTTTATTCAATCTTATATTATTTACGTTTTAAGTTTATTTATGAAAATATATGTATGAAATTATGCAAGTGGTTCTATGTATTATTTTTTGGGTATAATTAATTGATTATGTGAATTCAGTATTATTACATGTTATGCGATTAAGTTATAAAATATTTATATATTTGAATATAAATATGTTGGAAATTTAAATACTGTGTAGGTTGATATTGATATTGTGAAGTTAAATCTGAGATAGGAAAGTAAAACAAAGAAAGATTTAATATATATTCCCATCATAATATACATTCACGTACAAACACTGCACACACACAGACTAAAAAAAAATCAGAGAATTTCAGTTTTTCATTTCTCCATTTACTCATCCTTACACAGTAGTGAAAAGGAGAAGAAATTAAGTGAGCGGGAGAGAAGAGATATTGAAGAAAATTGAGAAATACAGTAAAAAAGTAGAATTAGAAGTTTATTTTTCCAGCGAGAAGTCATCGAAAAATTTCAAATCTCACTGGAATCTGGCGAACCAGTAACCAGAACACCATCCGCGCAGCCGTCACCTTCCCCTTCCCTTTTTACCGTTGTTAATCAACCGTGGTAGCCAGAATAAGCACTAAAAAAATGACCAAAACCACCCCAAAATACCCCTACCCGTCGGACCACTCCCTTTTTTTCTTTTTCGACGCCGTCAGTCCACCAACCATCCAGATCTGGCTGGAATCAACACCATCAACGGCGAAAGTGCCAATCTGGCCGGAATCATCACTACCAGCGAACTCTAACCGGTGTCGCCCCTCTTTCTCCTTTCCCATCGCCAAACATCAAAGGACAGGAAGTGCGCCGCTCCTTCGCCTCTCTCTACCCACCAGATCCAACCAAACCACCACAGATCCCACCAAAATATCTTGAAATACCATCGACCAAATCCACCGCTTCGTCGAAAAACCTTCAAATTCGACCCTCGAAGTCAATTACGACAACTTTATCAGTCTCGACAATGCTTGTCTTAGTGGTGGTGGTTTTGGTTATTGTAGCTATGTTTACTGTTTAACATAAACTGATATAGAATAATATATGTTGCATGATATAGTTGTAACTTGGGGGTTTGGGGCACAAGCGATAAAAGAGATTTAAAATGAAGTGTAGGTAACATAAGTCTTAATAATTGAGTAGAGGTGACAATTACTTAATTATGGATTAACAAAGTTTGGGAAATTTTAAAATAACTCATAAATTTTTAAATTTATATTTTGATCCAAATGTTAATTAATATAACGGGGAACGAAGAAATAAAAGACGTTTTTTTCTCTTTCCTTATTCGTTGTTATTTTGTCTCTCTTTGCGATATTTGTTGTTTATTATTGTTGCTGCTTTATTTATCATCTTCTAATTCATTAACATCAACTTATACTTCATTATCATCTTCATATTCTTCTTGTTGGCCATTGTTGTTGTTGTTGTTGTTACCTCAACTGCTGCTCTTTGATCAAATTCTTATATCAAATTTTATTTCGTAAATCACTTTCAACTTTGGAATTTACTTGAGAGGAGACTTTGGTAAGTCGGATTATGCTTTTTAGTAGAATTTTTCATCTGGGTAACTGCTAGTATGTTGTTTTTCAACAATAGCTAGCACGCGAACATGAATGCAATATAAGAGCAATCTGTTTAAACAGATCCATTATCTGCGGCACCAAATAAATGTTCTGTTGTAACAGTAGACTTATGTTGGATTCATATTTATGGTTCTAGGTGCCCATAATATGAATAGAATAGATGGGCATTCTGTTGCACCAGATTAGTAATCTGTTTCGAACAACAAAATACAGCTCGTGTCACAAACCTAACAGATAACTCATATGTTCTTGTTATTGATACTGGAATCAAATTATTCCTTAATTGTTGATATGTCATTCGTTAAGAAATGGAAATAGACAACATGAAAATTAAATAAGAAATAAAAGTCAAGTGTATCAAACATAAATTTTTATAAAACAAAAAAAAAATACATAAATAAAAGAAAAAAAAAGTTTAATTATTAGTATCATCATATTATTATTTGTATGGCCAAACGACCAATATTCAACCGGCAGCAGCAGCGCCCTCCTCAGCCCAACTCCCAATGCAGGTCATGAACCTCCTTCTACAGTTCCCATATGACATCTCGTAAAATAGCGACATCTCACACAGGATTAGTCATATCTAGAAAACGCATAAGTTGGCAAAACACACGTAAAAACAAAAGTAAAGAAAAGAAAGAATTCAATGTAATATAATATACAATGAATATTTACACAAAAATCAAGAAAAAAACTTAACAGAGACAGGAAAAAGCTATCAAGTCCTTGAAGAGAAAGTAGTTGAAGGTGTAACAAGAACAAGGAATAAATAGTGTGTAGTAGAACGAACAACTGAGTAAGGAGGGACATATTTATAGAGGATTGAACTTAAATAAGTTAGGCAAAAAATCGCAACTTTTCACCACCATTTATTAATGGCATTCTTGATTACTGTAAAAAGTTATGACTTAATTAAATTAAGCAATATTGTGATAAGTTATGACTTTTCAGCTTTATTATTATAAATAATTAGTTCTTTCCAGGAACCGTTTTTACACTGAGTTGGACAACAGATTATATATTTTTTGCATCAGATAACTCATCTGTGACAATAGATATATAATCTGTTGCAACAAATAGATAACCTGTTGCATCAGATAATATATCTGTTGCAACATATAATCTATATATCTTTTTTTAAAAAAACTTATCTTCAAGACATCCAAATTTTTTTACTTTTTAATCATATAAATTTATAAATTTATAAAGCAGATTTAAAGACGCAACTTTTTATCTCAATTTATTAATGACATTCTTGATTACTGTAAAAAGTTATGACTTAATTAAATTAAGCAATATTGTGATAAGTCATAACTTTTCAACTTTATTATTATTAAAATAATTAGTTCTTTCCAGGGACCATTTTTTTTACACTGAGTTAGACAACAGATTATATATCTGTTGCATCAAATAAATCATCTGTTACAACAGATATATCATCCGTTGCAACAAATTGATAACCTGTTGCATCAGATAATATATTTGTTGCAATATATAATATATATATTTTAAAAAAATTATCTTCATGACACCCAAATTTTCTGAATTTTTAATTATATAAATTAATAAAGCAGATTTAAAGGCACAACTGTTCACCTCCATTTATTAATGACATTCTTGATTACTGTAAAAAGGTAAGACTTAATTAAATTAAGCAATATTGTGATAAGTCATGACTTTTCAGCTTTATTATTATTAAGATAATTAGTTCTTTTCAGGAACTATTTTTTTTACACTGAGTTGGACAACAGATTATATATCTGTTGCATCAGATAAATCATCTGTTACAATAGATATATCATCCGTTGCAACAAATAGATAACCTATTGCATCAGATAATATATCTGTTCAATTTATAATATATATACTCCCTCCATTTCGTTTTAGTTGACCATCCTTCTAAAAATATTTGTTTCAATTTGGTTGTTCATTTGATGAGATCAAGAGGATTTTATTATGTTCTTTCAATACTACCCTTAACATTAAATGACTAAACAAAGTGTATTTACTCAAACATATATTTTCAAAGCATAATTAATAAGGCTAATTTGATAAAATAAACCCCTAAGTAAGATTTTCTTAATGGTGTGCCAAGTAAATAGAGGCCAACGAATATGAAACGGAGGGAGTATTTTGTTAAAAATAAATTATCTTCATGACATTTAAATTTTCTGACTTTTTAATTATATAAATTATTAAAGCAAATTTAAAGGCACAACTGTTCACCTCCATTTATTAATGACATTTTTTATTACTGTAAAAAATTATGACTTAATTAAATTAAGCAATATTGTGATAAGTCATGATTTTTCAGCTTTATTATTATTAAAATAATTAGTTCTTTCCAGGAACCATTTTTTTACACTGAGTTGGACAACTAATTATATATTTGTTGCATCATATAAATAATCTGTTACAACATATATATCATCTGTTGCAACAAATAGATAACCCGTTGCATCAGATAATATACAACATATAATATATATTTTTTTTAAAAAAAATAAATTATCTTCATGACATTCAAATTTTATGACTTTTTAATTATATAAATTTATAAAGCGGATTTAAAGGAACAACTGTTCACCTCCATTTATTAATGACATTCTTGATTACTGTAAAAAGTTATGACTTAATTAAATTAAGCAATATTGTGATAAGTTATAACTTTTCAGCTTTATTATTATTAAAATAATTAGTTCTTCCCAGGAACCATTTTTTTACACTGAGTTGGACAACAGATTATATATCTGTTGCATCAGATAAATCATCTATTACAACAATATATCATCTGTTGCAAAAAATAGATAACCTGTTGCATCAGATAATATATCTGTTGCAACATATAATATATATATTTAAAAAAAATTATCTTCATGACATTCAAATTTTCTGACTTTTTAATTATATAAATTAATAAAGAAGATTTAAAAACAAGAATATTTTTGGTGAGTTTTTTACGTTTTAAGTTATGTTTATCATTTATTTCATTATTCTTTTCTGTAAAAAGAAATTACTTAATTAAATCAAGCTGATGAGTTTTAATTATTGTGACAAGTCATGACTTTTCAGCTTATTAAATTTAAATAACCTTTTTTTCAATTTAAAAATCGAATACACCTGGTTTTCAATAACCGTTTCTTTAATAACCATTTTTATTAATTGAGTTATGGAAACAGATTGTATATCTATTGCATCAAATAACCCATCTGTTTCAACAAATATACCATCTGTTGCTATAAATCGACCATCTGTATAGGGAGCTTTTTTTATTTCTTCTAACTAATTCATCAGTCGCAACAGCTAAGGAATTTGATGCATCAACAATGTTTTTTATTTTTGTTTATTGAATGTGTTTAGACAAAAGTCACAGTCACGACTATTCATTCACTTTTTTCTTAACAATCATATCATCATATATCTTAATTAAATTAATCCAATGTTGTGACTTTTTTTAAATTAAACAATCTTTCTTTTACGATTATAATATCATTTAGTTTCTTATTATTTATTAACGAATCATTTTTAGGAGAATTTCTCATCATGACTTTTCACCACCATCTGTTGCCACAAGTGTCCAATCCCTACCTCCAACCGTCGATATGTTGAGAATAGAAAATAAATAGAATGATAATTAAATATTGAATAAGAATTAAAAATTCAAAGTCGACCAAACCAAACCAAACCAAACATATACATGAATTTTTTTGAATCCCTTATAGGTAGATCGGATATAAAAAAGGAAAATATATACGCTAAAAGAAAGAAAAAACATTATTATTATTACTATTATTACTACTACTATTATTATTATTACTATTATTATTGTCAACCTAACAATTTTCATCCGGCAGCAGCTGGGCCCTCCTCAGCCTTGCTCTGAAGTCTGGCCAAATCCCTCTGGAGTTCATCAAACTGCCTTTGAAGTTCCTGCAAGGACTCGATATGAGTCTTCTTGAACGAATATGGATCAGCCATATTAGTATTGTAAGTATAGTAGAATGAACGAGTAAGTGAGAGGAGGCCGGAGGGACCTATTTATAAAATGATTGAATTGGAAGGGATTGGACTTAGTCGAATAAAAAGCCACGACTATTCATATCCCTTAATTAAATAAAACGGGTGACTTTTTGAATATGTAAATTAAATAAAACGGATCTACATACAACATTTTATCTTTTTTATTGTATTTTGAAAAGAGACAGATTGGTAATTTGTTGCAAAATATATTTTACCTTTCAGATAACTTACTACATATTGATAATCTGTTGCAACAGATGGATATATCAGTTTGCTTTTCCATTAGCTGTGGCGTCTGTTACACTTGCTAGTCATCTGTTTATTCAATTTCATCGAGAGCAATCGATTTTCTAAACACTTCTTGGTCAAACTCAATTTTTGCTCTTGGATTGCTTCTCTTTTTTTCTTTCCATCCTTCAAGATGGCCTCGAAATTAAATTTTTGCTCTTGGATTGATGGCAAAAATTGAATTTGGAGGCCATCTTGAAGGATGTAATAAAAAAAAAGAAGCAATCCAAGAGCAAAAATTGAGTTTGGCCAAGAAGTGTTTAACAAAATCTATTACTCTCGATGAAATTGAATAAACAGATGACTAGAAAGTTGAAACAGACGCCATAGCTGATGGAAAAGCAAACTGATATATCCATCTGTTGCAACAGATTTTTCATATGTTGTAAGTTATCTGACAGGTGGAATATATTTTGCAACAGATTATCAATCTGTCTCTTTTCGAAATACAATAAAAAATAAAATGTTGTATTTAGGTCCATTTTTTTTAATTTACATATTCAAAAGTGACTAGTTTTATTTAATTAAGGAATATGAACAGTCGTGGCTTTTTGTTTGACTAAGTCAAGTCACCACTTCCAATTTAATCATTTTATCATTGTGGTCGTTAAGCTCAGTATAAAGCTCTTGATCTTTTGTGAGTTTGTCAACTAGGACCACTTTCTTTCTTAGTAGCTTTCTTATAATACTCCTCTTGGTCCTTCTTAGCTCTACGCAAGGTCAAGGAGAAGTATGAAAAGTTCTCTTTGAGTTTTTCAAGGTAAGCGCTCTCTCAGCTGATAAATCATGTGCTGCAGCATATATGGATAGTGCAACACTTAATGCAGAATAATTTTCTGGTAGAAGCATGTCTTGAGAAGACATAATCAGTAATCTATCGATATCACATTTCCTTGTGTCAAGAATTTCTGTTGATATCTTGTCTTTTACGAAGAAGATTGATCAACAGAAAAACCAAGTGATTGAGATCATTTAATCTGTTGACTAACTCAAGCAAAGACGTCTTCTGGATTATCAAACTTAACAGGGCAGTCTGGTGGTTCAATAACATCAGATGTCTTTTTTTTCGTATTAGCTAATGATGGGGAGATTCTGCCTTCCTCACCATCCTGAAAATAAAAAGTACTCAAAATTAGATGGAGTATCTCTACATATCGACACAAGATGAACCAAATCTAGCATTCAGTTTTTCTTTCCTATTCCTCCCCTTTTTATCTTCTCACCTTTATCAAATCCAAAATTTTTCTTTTTCAGATACTTGATAATGTCTTGAAAATACTTTCTTTCTCCTTTTAGCCTTAATCTCTAATGGAGTGAATGAAACTAAAATCTTCTTTGATTGAATGACTAGATGACACTACTGTTAGATATCAATTCATTTACATCAGCAGTTAATGCATTAACAATATTAATCACACCATCATATTTTGCCTTGCACTCTTCACATTTGCATGCATAAGATAAGCAAGGAGGGGTACGATTGATCATTCTTATACCATATAGAGGACAACATATCCACCATACAAAAGTCTACACCGTCGCCAGAAATGCTTGCCACAATAAAAGTCTGTAGAAGGCATGACAAATAAACATGAGCAACATCCAACATTAAATCTTAATAAGGTATCAGAACCATATTCATGGTCCCTCAGTCTTATCAGTTTGGACCTACCAAACTTAACTGTAAAATTGCAGATATCTTGTTTGAACGATCTATGACTAATCGGTAAAAATAGCATTCACAAAATTAGTGTACTTTATGTGTGTTTCCACGATAACATTATCAGTAATACATACCTCCCACATATAAGTGGTTTTATCTGCATGCAGCTTATTCTTCTGAACCTATCTTTACTGCAACCTCTTGTGATGGTCAGATAAAAGTTGATCAACTTTCAGTTCTATTTATATCTACAAAAAATAAGGAAAAAATTTATGTCACAGAAAGAAAATTATCCATCTGTTGTAACAGATGTAGAGTCTATTACATCAGATGCGGAGTCTGTTGCATCAGATGTGGAGTCTGATACAACAGATATAAAGTCTGTTAGAATACATAGCAGTCTTATTGGTGGTTTGATTTGTTCCAACAGTTGCTCCGTCTGTTGCAACATTAACAACAGCATAAACTACAAACAAAAAGTAAAAAATATCAACAACAAAGAAAACATCAACATTTGTTCTAACAACATCATCAATAACAAAAAAGCATACATCCTATGTACCAACACCATCAACAACTAGGGACGGACCAACATAGAGTCCTCCGGATGCGTGAGCACAGACTGAACTCGTATAGAA
The DNA here is from genome assembly GCF_002878395.1 of Capsicum annuum. Classification (NCBI taxonomy): domain Eukaryota; kingdom Viridiplantae; phylum Streptophyta; class Magnoliopsida; order Solanales; family Solanaceae; genus Capsicum; species Capsicum annuum. Next base: position 52,463,912 of record NC_061120.1, on the reverse strand, counting down.
CTTTATATATGTATATGGAAATTAAGACAAAACGTATATAATCTAATCAGTGAGTACCCATAGTAAGAGTTATTTGGTTAGCCTAGTTGTTGTTTATAAGTGCTTAAGGCTATTTATTTCTTTTAATCTTGAGTTCAACTCCCATTCAACTCATATTTTTTAAATTTTGGTAACTAACTCTTCTCTCCTTCATCACTTTAAACTTTCTTTTATTTTTTTTCTTCCTTACTCCTTGTGTTGATTGTTCGAACTCCACTATTTTTAAACTAAGAAGCACCCACCATCTAAAAAACCTGGATCCACTACTGTCAACAACACCACACCACAAGTTCAAACAACGCCAACCCACCAACAACATCAATAACATCATCAACAACAAAGAAACAAACAAAATATATAAAAAATAATACTGCCAACAAGGCTTTTAAACTTCTCCCAACAGATGACTTTTTTTTGCATCTTGTAATAAAAATTCTTGATTTGTTTATTCAACAATTAAAAGTTCCTTTAAATTTTTTAAATAAATATGATATGGGAAAATGGTAATTAAATAAAAAAAATATATAAATAACTTACAAGAAGAAGACAAGAATGAAAGAGCAACAGTGAATCATACCTTAATATCAAAAGAGGGTCAAAACAACAATTTCAGTCGAGGAATCTAAGATATGGAAATGGATCATTTTAGATCCGAACGAAAATTTATGAGAAAGAGGAGAGAAAAAAAGACTGTGATAACCCTAAAAAGGATAGAAAGAAAAAAGATGAGAGACGAATAAAATAAATTTAGGGCTGAAGGAGAGATGGGATAATTTTAATTTCTAGATGTACTACTCTTAATATTAAATGACTAAACAAAGTGTATTTATTCAAATTTATATTTTCAAAGCATAATTAATAAGGCTAATTTGGTTGTAAAATAAACTCCTAATTAATATTTTCTTAATGGGTGTGCCATGTCAATAGGGGTCAACTATAATATAATATGAAATGGAAAAAGTATTAGGGGTTTCAATATTCATTAATTAATATTCACTAATAATTTGAGGGGCACGAGGAAGAAAATGGGTGACATTAAAGATACAGGACAAGACTACTCAACGAGATTTTTGAGTTATCCAAGAAATATTTTTTACTGCCTTTAGTAGTACTACTACTTTATCTACTCGGACAGAAGCTTGCTTTTAAATTAAAAAAAAAGATTTTCAAACAGATTTGTCGTCTGTTGCAACAGATATAAATATCTGTTTGAAAAATCCCAACAAATCAGTCATCTGTGATAATAGATGGAAATGTCCATTTGATAACTAAATCAGAAATGTCATCTGTTACAATAGATATCAATATCTATTTGAAAAGTTCCAATAGTTCATTCATCCGTCATAACAGATGCAAATATCTATTTGATAATTAAATTAGCTATGTCATGTATTGCAACAGATATTGTTATCTATTTGAAATTCTCCAACAGCTCAGTCGTTTGTTGTAACAGATTTCATTGCAATTGATTTAGGTGGAACTAGGGATGAAAGAATGAGCTCCTCATTAACTTAATATTAAGATTAATAATTGTACCTACATCGATCTAGGTGGAACAATGAATGGGCTCACAAGGTTAACTACAGATCTAATTGAGTCATTATATTTGGATAGTGTTAGTATTGCGTTCATCCAGACTCGAGTCGTCGATCGATCACTCTGAGTTGAAATGAGTTCTCATTAACTTAATGTTAAGATTAATAATAGTACCTACATCAATCTAGGTGGAACTATGGATGAATGAATGAGCTCAAAGACTCAACTACAACTTCAATAGCCTTTTGGCAATTGCATGATGAGACGGCACCGCGTTTCTCCCGACAAGAATCATCGATCGATCACTCTAAGCTGAACCAATTCTTACTACCACATATGTTTAACTAATACCTTAATTGAATAATTTGGGACTAGGGGTGAGTTCTTATAGGGTTAACTACAACTTTAATTGAGATTTTTGGCAATTGTATGATGAGACGGTACTGTGTTCCTCTCGACAAGAGTCATTGATCGATCACTCTGAGATGAACCGATCCTTACTACCTCATATGTTCAACTAATATCTTAATTGATTAATGTAGGACTAGGGGTGAGTTCTCATAATGTCAACTACAATAGATGGCAGTCCCTATTTGATAATTTATAATAAATGGATAATCTATTGCGACATTGACTTAAACCATTTGATAATTTATAATAGATGGGTAATCTGTCGCAATAGATGACTTAATTTATTTGATAGTTTACAATTGATTTGTAATCTATCGCAATAAATAACATAATCTATTTGATAGTTTACAACAGATGCGTAATATGTTGCAACAGATTACCTAATCTGTTTGATTTGATCTAACAGAAAAGATATCTGTTGCAACAAGTTAAATATTTGTTATATATAATTCAATTGAGCTCATATGTTAGAATAATACCTTAATTGAATGTGAGTTCTCATAGGGTCAACTACAACTTTAATTGAGTTTTTTGGTAATTGCATGATGAGATGGTACTGCATTTCTCCCGACCAGAGTCGTCGATCGGTCACTCTGAGCCGAACCAATTCTTACTACCTCATATGTTAGACTAATACCTTAATTGATAAATCTAGGACTAGGATACTAATACCTTAATTGAATAATCTAGGACTAGGGGTGAGTTCTCATAGGGTCAACTATCGATTAATCTAGGACTAGGGGTGAGTTCTCATAGGGTCAGCCACAACAGATAGCAGCGCCTATTTGATAATTTACAACATATGGGTAATCTGTTGTGAGATATAACAACCTATTTGATAATTTACAATAGATGGATAATCTATCGCAATAGATAACTTAATTTGTTTGATAATTTACAACAGATTCGTAATTTGTTGATACCTAATCTGATTGATAATTTACAACAGATGAGAAATCTGATGTAATATGTTGAACATTTATTTTTTTACAATTTCAATTGAGTTCATATGTTATACTAATAGTACCTAAATTGATTAATCTAGGACAAAGGGTGAGTTTTCATAGGGTCAACTAGAGTACTGGGTCAACTACAACTTCAATTGTTTTTATACAATTTCAATTGAATTACCCTTTTGGAAATTGCATGATAAAAGGGTTAAAAATTATGCATATATTTTATGATTTTTTAAAAATAATTAAGATCAATTCGGACCAAATTAACATTTTCAAAACATTCCATTCTTTTCCAAAATACAAATCAACATATACAAAATGTTTCATTATTTCAAATCTCGAGGTCTCACTCTTTCTCTCTCATTCTCACTCAACAATACAGTACAGACAACAACTACTCAATAAATTTGCTCAACCCTCCACAACAGATCGTTTTTCTTCTTATTTTTGACCACATAGGTGTTATTTTTGACTTTATTTTTGCTTCTATCAGTCGTTTTCTTTGTCTTCATAGGCAACAGAGTTCGAGAAAAGCTCTATATTTGTAATTTTTTTCTAAAAAATAAGGGATTTTAAGTTAATTATGAAAAATAGAACTTTTAGTTGTATTATTTTTTAGAATGGATTTACAATTTTGAGTTTTGATGGTAAAATCATAGGAGGAACTCGAGAAATCCCTAGTTTTCGTTGCAGTATTCCGTTGACTGTCAAGGTATTATTGGATGGTGTTTGTGGTATTAGTGTTGGTAGTGGTTGTCGTTGTGGTGTCATTGGTTGATGGTGTTTATGGTGGTTGTCGGTGGTGTCGGTATTCGTGGTGTTTGTTTGTTAGCATTGGTTGGTGGTATTTGTGGTGGTGGCTGTTAGAGTGTTGGTATTCATAGTGTTTGTAATGTATTTTTAAAATTTATGCATACATCAATGGTAATGTAATTTTTGTTTTTCTTTGTTTATAGATAAAATATGTCTCCCAAATAAAAAGTAAAAGTGGATCAACGTCTGACCACCTAAAAAAAAGGCTACAGTACAGAGAGATTCGGAGGAGCTTCCTGAACAATCTCAGTCAGAGAAAAGTAAAGTTGGGGAGCGATGTGAAAACAACATTGAGGGAGGTGTAAAAGGGTTTGTAGATGGTGATGAAGAAAATAAAAGTGAGAAATAGGAGAAATTGAAAAGTGAGAAAGAAAAAGAGGATGATCATCAACATGATGATAATTGATCACCAATGGGGCGTTAATTAATATCGATATCCCAGTATGATCCTGTCAAAACTTTTAGTATTGACAGGTTTCAAGTTGAGATGCCGAATGACCATGAAGCAAAACAACTAACTGGTCAAATTATACTGAAATGTTAGATTGGGAATATTTTTGAACATTTTATGAAAAATATGAAGAACGAAAACATAGGTGAACTTTGTAAGAAGAGCTGCTTTGGATGTTTTCTTGAGCTTCCTGAGGACCCCTCTACCTATACCTGTTTCCCTATGATGATTGTATATGGTCTTCTCAAATATAGGATCAAGTACGTGGGGGATGATAAAGCTCCGAAAGAGGGAGGGAAAAGAAGATGGATGAAATCTGGATCAACTACTGTGGCATGCTTGTTTGTTTTGGCTTGTAAGAGTTTGCCATAGTGACGGGCTTAAGATGCCATAGTCCAGAAGGACCACTACCCCGCAAAAGATCCAAGGCAAGAAAATGTAAGGAAAAAATAGATGGGTTGTTTGACATTGCTCGACGTGGCTACAAAGTATCAGATTTGTTGATAAATCTCGAGGATAAAACCATATCAGAGTAGTACAGGGAGCAATTATGCTTAGTTTGGTTTGCCCATTCAGTTATATTGGCAAGAGACGTTAACAATGTCATAGAAGATGATTTGTTAGCGCGAGCTGAGGATTTTGATAAATTCAACAATTATTCCTGGGGATATGACAACTTCTACTTAACTGTCCAATATTAGTGACTAAGCTATCCTCAGGGACGACCACATTATACGGCTTTCCTTGGGCTTTCATGGTAAAATTAATCACTAATTTTACTCATCCATTAATTTATATTGAATATAGTTATTATAACTTTTTTTTGTTTGCTTCTTGTTTATATTTTTTAACTTGGGCATTTGAAGCCATTTCTCCCCTCCGAAAGTAGTTAATGGATTAGCCGGATGAGGTTTCTCATCCAAGGATATTTAGGTGGTTGGCTGCAAAGAGCAACACCAATATTAAAGAGGTTGATCTCTTTAACCCTTCGGATGATGCAGTACGTCTTCTTCAAGTAAAATAATTTTACTCAAAGAAAGATATTGAACAGATATTGTATCTGGTGCAATAGATGTTATATCTGATGCACCAGATGGGACATCTATTACGACAGGGTATATTTTGCATCAAATTACCCATCTATTGCTTTGGTTCTCTGAACCCGACTCCAAACAGAATAACCATCTACTGTAAATTATGCAACAGATGTGTAATCTGATAACATATTATTCATCTGTTGCAACGTATAGATCATCTGTTGCATAACAGGTTACCCGTCTTGTACAACTGTTGCAACAGATGATTGATATATTGCATCAGATTATCCATGAATTGTTCTGTTTCTCTGAACCAGACTCAAATAGATTTTAACCATATACTGCAAACTATGTAACATATAGGTCTGTTTTTTAAAATGTAGCCCAACTGTGAAAATTATTATATTATATGATTTAAATGCATCTGTCTTTTTTTCTTTTTTATAGGTTGTGCATCCATGGATCGTGCCTACTGAAGGAGTCGGCGATGACTTCTTATATTACTCTAGGTCATGTTGATACTATAGCAAACCCAATGGTGGAGTTAATAAAGAAGGAATTGGCTGGAGCAACATCCATAAGAAGAGCAGTTAGGCAAGGTCAACCTAATGTTGAGGCTCTTCATACTAACCTTTTACTAAGGTAGATCTGGGTACTTCTTCTAGTGGAGTTGTTGGTGTTGGTGGCAGGCATGCTGATGCTGCTACCACTCGTGATGATGAGCATGTTGATGCTCAAGAAAGAATAAATATGTTTGAAAACACCCCTTTTCTCTATTACACAGGTGACTTTCACCCCTCTTCACCCTCGTGTTCTCATTGCGAATGCGAAGAGTACAAGGATAGACAAGATAAACTCTTTGAAAAAGTAGAGGCTATCTCTAAAGCTATCGAGAAATTCAAATCTAAGAGGTGTGTCATACCATCAAAGAATATTAGGGAGCCACACACTCCTACAGTGTTGGTTAGGAGAAAGAAAAGAGCAATTAGAGGCATACTCCACGGTAGAAAATCAAAAGAAATTGTAATTCCTCCCTCTCCAAAAGCTATTGAAGTTCAGGGGCCAGTTAAAAAGGTGGACATATACGCGGAACTTGGCGCCGAAGAGAAAAAGGATTTACGACAGGCCAAGAAGGCCAAGCCCGGCGCACCAGATTACCCCAGGCTCCCTTTTCCCCACAGGACTTCCAAACTATGACTGATATGTAAAGAAGGCCAAGCCAGGTGCACCAGATTACCCCAGGCCTCCCTTTTCCCCACAAGACTTCCAAACTATGACTGATATGTATATGTCGTACGAGGACAAGGCAAGTTTACTTTTCCTAACCTAGCCCTTCTAATCTACCCCATGAAGAAGAATCTACGCAACAGATTTTACATCTGTTGCAACAGCTGGGTATACTGGTGCAGCTGGTAATGGTTCTATTACAACTTATTATCCATCTGTTACATAAGTTGCGTTGGGTTATTGATTCAGAGAACCCTATGCAACAGATGGACCATCCATTGCATCTTTACAATTACTAACCTATTTAAAAATTAACTTCTTATCTCATAGCATGTTGACATAATTCTCTGTCACATGAGGAAAAGGCTATTAACCTACCAGGAAGCTTATGACTTTCGATAGGATAATGGACCTCGACTTCTGTAAAAAGGTCAAGGATAGGTACGATCAACTCAATGGGGAGGCGTTAGCCCTTGGCGTAAGACTTGATTTCCTAGTTCCTACGCTGGTCTTGGATGAATAAGAAATGATAAAATATGTTGGATGAGAGAGGCCAAATCCACACGGCAAGAGCTGGACCGAGGAAAAAAGAATTCTTGCAGTTATTAGCGTGAATGGCATGCATTATCGGGCTGTTGAGATACTACTCTAGAAGGGAAAGATCAATGTTTATGACTCCAACGTACCTCTCGTCAATGATTTTGATCTTTGTCTTCTTGTGGAGCCACTGATGGTGTTGTTGCCCATCTTATTGAGGGAGAGTAAGCTGATGAATCATTTTCCAAAGAAAGTTTTGATGAAGAAATCATGAGATTTTGAAGTTTGAAACAAGGGAATGATCCTTCCAAAAGATGATGCCGCTAAAGCGAGCGGCTCGCACGCTCTTGTACACATCGAATGTTTGCTGATCGGCATAGAAATGGCTGAGCCAATGACTTTTCTGTGCGACAACACTGTGGCAAACCTGCAAGAGGTCTGGGCTTATGGGGTACTAACTGGACGCTTGGAGCCTGTGTATATCGAAGAGCCTGTGAAAAGAGGTGTGACACATGGAAAACATGAAGATGGCACTTTTCCTCGAGAAACTTGAAGCAATGCTAATAGGAAGCAACTATTTACATCCATTTTGGAGGAAACAGAAAGAGAAGTTTTCAATTAAAAGAACTATTTTATTGTAAAAAAATTTACAAGGTTAAAGAATACAAAGGGTATTTTTGTAAATAAATATTTTTTTAATAAAAAAATTATACAAGATATATTATTTTTAATACATTAAATCAAACAGTGTATAACAAATAATGCCAGCATAATTAATACAATCATTACTAATGCAATCATTATTAATATACCATATTCAACATTAGTCTTTTACACTCTACCAAACGACCCCTTAGGGATTTTTGAATGGTTTTTATGCATATATTATTCTTCTCTTTGTATTGATTGCATTTTAACAAAGACCAACGTTGGAAATCACCTTAATTCTTTACTTGTTGAACAAAAGAGGTAGAGAATAGGAAACAGATTAACAATAGAGAATTGAGGCTATCAACCTCATAAAAAATCTTGAGCCCTATCTGAGAATAGTAACTTGGGATCAAGGGTAAGGGTTAGTAAAACAAACACTCATAGATGGACTAAGTTGTATAGTGATATTCACCTAGATAGGGGATCAATCGTTTAGGAGAACCTAACTTATCGATTTTTTATGTTAAGCAACAGAATAGATTTCTAGTACGCTATGCTTATTAAGTTATTATGATAATTTGAGACTACTCTCCAATCGTAACACGGTGCTTTAAATCATAAGTGACTCTAAGATAAACTATGGATGACATGACACTAAGAAAACTATATAAAACTGAGAATCACTAAGAGAAATCTAATATCTAAAAGATATAATAATATCAGAAAAACAAAATCCAATACTGAAGTCAAAACAAAATTCATCTAATAAACCATAAAGTTGAAACACTAGTCCGTCTGTCTGAAAGCCTCTATTAAGATGAGTTATTGTTGGGACAAGCCCTAGCTAACTCTAGCTATATGAAACTAAAATAATACTCCTTATATTCTAAAATAATTGAATTGCTAGGGTATTTTTTAATGTTCAAAATAATTGAATTGTTCATTATTAAAGATACATGTTGGAATTTTTTTAAAATTTTACTCTTTATTAGTTACATTTTTTAGATCGAGTTCCAAGAGATTTAATTTTCTTAGAAGTTTCTTACATTAATGTGACTTAGATTTCTATCGGCATGCGACTTTAGATCTTCTCATCTTTATTCATTCATCTTCATATCAAAGTTGAAAAACAAAATTTGAAAGAGAGTTAAGAGATTTTATGAATTTTGATTTTGAAGATTCAATTAAAATAGTTTACGATACTATCATGAATAAAGATTCGATTGAAATAATTCAAGACACAATCATGAAAGACTCGGTTGAAAAAGTTCAAGAGACCATTGTTGCAGAGTCGACTGAAAAAGTTCATGACCCTATTGTTGATGAAGACACGATTGAAATAGTTAAATTTAGCTCCATCTAAATTTTTAAGAGTTTGCCTCAAAAAATTTGTTGCCAATTAATATGTTTAGTCATTCTAAGTGTCATTTTTTGGATATAGTACTAGAAATAATTGGATAATTTAAGTGAGTATTGAGAGTGATTAGCATGATCATTAATATTTTAGAGTTTGAAAATGACAAAAATGAAAAAAAACTAATTTATGACTTACTTTTTTTTAAGGGTGTGTTATATCCCAACAATTCAATTATTTTGGAATGGGGGGAGTAATAAAATAAAATACTCAAAACTGGTTATGCATGATGAGGACTCATCAATCTCTGCTGCTGAGGTGATGCGAGATTGTGCAAACTGAGAGTTGGATGTTGAACATCTGAACCTATATTATAATACAATATAACGCAAAAGAAGATATGTGGTCAGTACTTTAAATGTACTGAGCAGGTGAGATATATACTATATAACCAATTATTAGAGGATAACTGAACATAAAACTAAGGATTGTAACTGATACAATGACTAAGTAAATAAAATATAATTGAACAATAATATATTAAATAAATTCAATACAATGCCATGCAATATCTGAGTTTGAACTATGGGAGATATGGTCAATTGACATGCCTCATTCTGAGCTAAATTGTGTCCTACCTGTAACACTAGCTAGAAGGGTATTATGTACCTTACCAAGAATACAAACACTAACTGAAGTGGATCCACTAAACTGTTTGTCTAAAGGACTAAGGTGTCAAGCCTGGTCTGATGGGTGACTCTCTCAAACCTACGATGGCGTCGTAGTTCTGTGAATTAGTAACTTCTACTAAAGGTCTTAGTCTAATTGACGGGTGAGCCTTTATCCCTACGCCCCCTTGGTGCTAGTACTACTCCCAACTGAATTTATACTGATAAATTGATAAGCTTATTATACTGAAGTCTGAGACTGAGATGATTGACGCTTTATTTAAAATCATCCTAATCACATGTAAAACTGAAATACTGAACATTTAACTATCAACGCATGAGAAACTAAGTCATCGGGTCTTCATAATCCACCATTTCTGAATAATACAACTATTCATGATATGATAGTTTCTACCATTGGGATAGGATATGAATTACATAACACAAGTCCAAACAAATAAGTCAAGCAATATACTGGGGTTCATAAATATAACTCAATAAAAGCACTAAATTGAGAAAATGGTCTGTTACCCCCCAACCTTTACCTCAAATTCCAACTACACATTCAACCTTTAAAGGTGACCTATTACCCCCCTGAACTATTTTAAAGTAGAATTATTATCTCCCTGAACTATTTTAAAGTGGAATTATTAAACCCCCCAAAACTGACAACCAGTCATTGCAAATATAGTGTGATGCACGCACCGCCACGTCATGCCACGTCATTGCCACATCATTTTTTATTTTTTTATTCTAAAAAAATAATAATTTAACATTATTATTGCGCAATTATTATTTTTCTTTCTTCTTCTTCTTCAATTCTTCTTTTTTATTTCTTCTTCTTCAATGGCACCCAAGAACCCATCAATGGCAATTATTATTTTTCTTTCTTCTTTTTCATTTCTTCTTTTTCAGTTCTTCTTCGTCTTCTTCTTCTTCAATGGCATCCAAGAACCCATCAATGGTATTTCTTCATCAATAGCATCCAAGAACTCATCATGGCATTCAATATTAATTTATCATCTTCATCATCTCCTCATTCAAGAATTCAAGTTCTTAAATTTTTTCAAGTTAATTCGGGTCCAATGACATTTCTTCTTCAATAGCATCCAAGAACTAATCAATGACATTGAAGATTAATTTATCATCTTCCTCATCTCCTCATTCAAGAATTCAAGTTCTTAATTTTTTTCAAGTTTTTTGAATCGAAGTTCTTAGTTTAAGTAAGAACTCATTAATGACATTTCTTCTTCTTCTTCTTCAATGGCATCCAAGAACTCGAATTATGTGAGAATGTTGAATCAAAAAAGTCGAATGTCATTGATTACATAAAGCTGGATTGAATGTTGAATCAACGTATAGAATCAAAATGTTGAATCGAATTACGTGAAATTCATCAAAAATAAAATTCGATGAAATTTTAAATTTTCCAGCGCCATCACTGTTCATCGGCATTTCACCATTGAAGCTGCACTATTGAAGGCATTGGAAGAAGGAGAAGAAGAAGACATTGAAGAAGAAGAATAGAAGAAGAAGCCAATATTTATTAAGAAAAACTAATAATTATTAAAAATAATGACATGGCAATAAAAAAATAATGATTTTAAAGAAAAAAAAATCAACTGACGCGCCTATGGGCGCGTGTAGTCACGTCCAGTGACACGTCAACAACTGGGGATAGTAAATTCGGTAAAAATAAGTTCAGGGGGTAACAGGTCACATTAAAAGGTTGAGTGTACAGTTGAGATTTCGACTAAAGGTTTGGGGAGGGGGGTGAGGGCTAACAGACCATTTTCTCTAATTAAATTTCATGGAAAACATATATGCCTGAGTTGTTCTTGATAAGGATGTAAAATATAAAGGAAACCATGCCTTTCATGAAACTCTAAGCTTTGTAGAACAAATTAAATTTACTTAGGGACTCAATAGGTAAAACAAAATTCATTGATGAAATCCCACATATGTGGAAGCAAACACCTTAGACTTCAATCTTAAAGATTGATGAACCCTAGTTCTTGCTTTGAAGAAGAGAAAATCTTATGTTCTCTCTGTTTTTTCTAAGTTTCACTCTAATTATGAGGAAATGAGGGATTTGGGTTAGTTAAAGCTTAATATTCAGCCTTATGATAGTTAAAACAACGTATTTTAGAAGGCGAAATATTGGAAAAAGATCGATATGCCCTTAAATAAACATAACTGAAAAATCTAAGTATCCCGAAGGGCGAACCCACCAACTGGCATTGGATCTACCAACGATCGTTGGTTGGCTCGTTGGTTAGGGAAAGTCTTGATGGCTTATCTTGAGTTCCTCAGTCCATCCAAGGGACGATCGTTGGTTACTCATTTTGGGCTACTAGTGGCCACCAATGATTCCTTGGTTCTTCCAATGATTTTTGGTACCTCTCGTTGCCAAGGAAAGCACTGTGCCAACCTTTTAGACTTTTGGGACAAATTTCTATAGATGAGACATTGGATGGTTGTCTTATCTTCCAACGGCCATTGGATTGGTCGTGGTATCACACTGTTGGACAATGCTTTACTAAAATATCAATAACTCCCTGCTCCGAAATTGGATTAATAAAAAATCAAATGTGTGTGATATCAATAACTCCCTTCTCATGCCCCCAAGTTGCTACAATTTGATTTCTAAAACATGAAGGAGTATTCCTATGTTGTCATTACCAACACAATGACTGATGAACATGAAGGAGTATTCATTGGGAATTTTATATGTTGTCATTGTGTTGGTAATGACAACATAGGAAATTCTCTTTTTGAAAAAATGTTAAGAGCGTATCAAATAGGGGCAAACATGGTATGCTATATACCTAATACCATACCAAAACCAAAAAATTTTATATTGCGGTATGGATGTTATGGTATTTGGTAGGAAGTTTAAATTATTTTGATATTTGATACAGTATTTGATTTTTATGCAATACATACCAAAATATCATATACCGCACCAAAATTTTTTAATAATATATAAATTCCATATATATTATATTTAATATTATTAAATATATTTATATACCATTAATTATCCAATTAAACATAAAAGTAACTTTTATTCAGAAATAAATTTTTTGGAAAGCTTATTATTTAGGAGTACTATGTTTAAGTTTGGGTAATGTTGTTCTGAGTTTGACATGATTTGAGACATTTTTAAAGTTATACTATATGAATATATGTAAAGTCGAAATCAAATAAAGTATGGTTACCGAATTACCATACCGTAAAATACCAAAATCGAATTTAAGAATACCGAATCATATCGAACTAATTTTGTATGGTAATGGTATTGTTCTTTTAGATACCAAAATCCGAAGTTACCATACCGAAGATTAAAATACCGTACCATTCCGTACCATGCCCACCTCTTGTATCAAACTAAAAGTCTAAGCTAATTTTGAAAAGTTAATTTTTAAAACAAATTAGTTCTTAGATTAGGGGATTAGTTTCTTAAGTCGGACGAAAATTACTTTAATCTAAAATAACTATTGGTTATATGAACAAAACAAATATCATTCTGAAATAAAATACTTAAACTCTAAAGACTTATTTTAAAGAGAAAATTGAAGAAGCCAATTTAATCCGTTTTAGACGAGATAAATTAGGTGAAAAAAATTATGAACCAAGTAAAGAAAACTAAGATAAAATAAAATGACAACACTTTAGGAAATTTAGATTAATTTATTAGAATGTTAGTACAAATAAACAAAAATAAATTATAAGGTACAAAAAAAATACAATAGTTGAAGTTGGGCCCTTAATTGGCCCATCAATCAAGCTGCCCAGCTTTTGGGCTTTGAATTATGGGTTTTGGGTCCTCTTTATGAAGTGTGTACCAGCTGTATATCACAGCTTTTTTCTTTGCATTTTTCTGTATATATGATGTATATCAGCATATAAAACCCTGTATACTCGCTCCCAGCTTCATCATGTACCATATCTAGACGTATATCAACCACCTTTGACCCGTAAAGCCTGTATATATAGTGCATACGAATGTTTACCAGAAGCTACTCATGGTATATCACTGATACCAGTGCAAAACAGTCCTCTTGGGACTTGGAATTTGAGGTTTTGACGCGATGTTCGGTTGGACCCAACGAGGATGCAGGAAAAGAATTGAGTTCTTTGAGAACTCACCCGAAGCACATGTACCAAAGAAAAGAAAATAAGAATTAGAGAAGTGATCAAAATTTCATGATGGACAAACTGATTTTAAAAAAATAAACAAATAAATTAATTAATTAATTAAAAAAACATATGACCCATCTCAATTAAAGAAAACAAACTACAACAGTTTTATGGAGTATATCTCAAATTCACACAATAAATATGGCATATCCTATTCATTACTCACAGGAACATGAACTTGACCAAATATGCTTATAGAAATTATACTCAATTGAGGAACAAACCACAGGAACATAAAGAAGTCTTATTTATGCAGCAAAGTTTATTCACAAACATGTCTTGACCCCAAAGAGAACCCATCATAAAAACGTGTGAAAGAAAAGAAACTCTAAGGAAGAGAGGTCATTGAAATGGGGAATATGCAGCCCATATATTGCATTAGCAATTTTGAAAATGGGCTATTTCATAATAGGTTATAGCAAGAAAAATTTTTAACTTCAAGCCCAGAGGCAAATACTGAGAATCAAATGCATAGTTATGAGCCTTAAACTAAAGGAAAGTGAATGATCACATCTTTTGAGTTAAATCACACATGGACAAACTTTTTTTAAAATAAAGAAAAAATCTTTTTTTCCTTCCAATAAAGACAAGTCCTAATCCTTCTTACTAGGAGACTCAGATAACCCAAAACTTGTACCCACTTTTATCTGACTTATGGGGTCATTACTGATGAACGGAGCTTTCAAAAAATCACATACGTTTGGATGGTCTATTCAATAGAAACTACAAGAGAAAGGGGGCATGAAAATAGGGAAGAAATACGCAAATCCTTTAATTGCATCGCACATTTTATTAAATAAAATAGTGCATCCAAAACGACGATAAGCATGCTTAGCTAGAAAAGAGACTCGAAGGAGCTCACACTCTGGATAATGTATTTTTTCAAGTCTTACAAAAGTGAAACAAAGGTTTCATCCTCTAGACCAGTTAAACAGTCACAGTAAGGTAGAAATCTAAACACCCAAAGCAAAAGACTAACTTTAGTAGAGTTTGAATTAAACGTGAGATGAATAAGAACATACGTACAAGACAGAGACTTAATTTCCAAACTTAACACCTTACATCACGATTGGTCGCACTAACAACTAATTTCAAGGACAAACCAAATTATTTCAAGATATATCTGTCGTCCGATATCAAAATCCTTTGTTTCGAATTAAGCAAACAAAGCAGAGTTCTCAACAGTTCAATTTGTTCCACAAAACCAACACTACCTAACCTTTTTCAGGATGAAGCAGATATCAAACACAAAACCTATGACTTTCAAAAGCCTTCAACAGCAAATAATCCCACCTTACACTAAAAATCCCCCCTCATCTATCCCTCATTACTTGTATTTATAGGAGAAATTAGAGGGAAAAAATTTAGGGTTTCGGATTTTAAACCCGAATGAATTGATTTTTTTTTGAGAAATTTAGAAATCCACTGTGGGACACGACCATGAATGGTATCCGTTGGCTTCTTGACAAAAATGGACGAGCATGGTCTGAGAAGGGGAAAAGATTGATGAATTTCTAGCCATTCTTGGTTGTGCAGAAGGGTAAATTGGTAAAAGGGGGTCTAAGTTTTGCCGTGGAACGTTGTTGTTGTCATTGTTTGTGTTGGTACAGTGGTTGTGTTTTGTACGCATTGTTATTGTTGTTGCTAACGTTACGTCGTTGCCGTTGTTTGTACACCGTTGATGTTGTTGTCGGTTGTTAGCGTTTTGTGGTAGCTGTTATCGTTGATAACTTGATATTGTTGTTGAAGTTGACTGTTAAAATTGTTGGTGTGGTTACGCTGTTGAAATTATTGTGGTTGTCGTTGAGTCGGTTTGGTTGACGCTGCGTTGCATCGGTTGTTTGTACGGGTGTGTATTGTTGAAGCTGTTGGATCGAGTGAGGGAAAAAGAGAAGGGAATGGGCCGGGTCGGTTAGGGGTTGTGTATTGGGCTGAGCTAGTTAAATTGGGTTGCTGAGTTGTTATTGTTATTGGGCCTGGGGTATTAAATGTGGGTTGGTTGGTGATTTAAAGGTAGGGGCATTTGATTGAGATTTAGATAGGTTAGGTTGTTTAGGTGATGGCCAAATTGAGTAGGATTAAGATAATTTTATTCAAATTTAAGCCATGTTGAAAATTAATTGGTCATTTACATCGCAATTGCGGTCAATTTGATTTTGATTGTGGTCAAATTTATAAATTGAATCATGATTCAATACAAATTAGTAACCGATTTAATTTCGAGCTTCTTGATTTAATAAAATTTAAAAAAATACTTTTTATAATAAATTATTATTGAGAAAAGGTATATTTAAATCAAGACTTTACTCATTTGAATTAATTTTCAAGATGACCCTTGATTAAAATTAAATTTCTAATAAAATAATTATTTAAGTAATAGAATTATATGATCTCATATAAAAATATGAGAACATATAATCGCTACTTAAAATGATAAAATTACCTAGAAAATATTTTATTTGAATAAAACAAATGCTGTAATTTTATTTAAATCAAATAAACTCAAAATTAAACTTAATCATGGAGGACAAAAATTAGGTGTCAAGTTAGAATTACCTAATAACTCAATCACTATCTGGAGGGAGTTGAAGTGGGTTTTCTTGAAAAAAATTTCTCACCATCCAAAATGTTGCAGCTAAAAGATGAAATGTATAACTTCTAGAAACTAAGTATAAAATCTTTGTATGAGGCATAGTAAAGGTTCAACAAAAGGATGAAGCAATGTCCTAAACATAGGTACTTGATGAGAGTTTGTCAGAGATATTCCATAGGTCCTTAAATGCAAATACCAAGGGGTAGCTGATGCTGTTACTGGAGGAGTTTTTATGAGTCACGCTTGTGCAGATGCAACAGTAATGCTCAACAAAGTTACCAAAACCAACATGGCATGGAACACATGGTAATCTAAAGTTTCTGTTGGCATTTATGCTATAGGTATATCTACGGAGCAGCGTAGAAAAAATGAGGAGCAAGATCAATACATAGTTGTCATGGGTCTAAAAAGGTAAACACAGTCGGTTCATAAGAAGAAGCACCAATGCATTATAGTCCTAATTCTGATTTTGAGGAAGAGGCAAATATTTTAAATAATCAGGTAGTAGGTTTCCAGGACAACGCCCAAGGGTCTAATCAAGATGTTGAGCGCCAGGGTCAAGAGAATCAAGGTTGAAACTATTATATGGAAAACAATCATAATTGGTCGTGGTATAGTGATTGAAACAAAGATAGTGATTAAAAGAAGCAAGATGGGTACAAAATGATAGAAGTGGATTGTATATCCCTCTAATAGTCATGAGGCAGAGTCGAGCAATTCTAAATTGAAAAACTTAGTATCCAAGGTGTTGAACAGGGTAGAATTTACTAATGATAGCCTCAAAGAGATTAGTTAATATATTTCTGGGATGAACCAAAAGGTTGAGTCACATGCTATTGTGATTAAACAAATTAAGTAATTAGCCAAATGTTGGCATCTCTAAATCAAAGGTAGAAAGGTACACTCCCTAGCAACATAATCCAAAATTTGAAAAATGACAATCACTACATAGTTGTGACTACTAGGAATGATAAGATGACTATTGATCCTCCTTTGTTGATCGTTGTTGATGATATAGTCGAGCCCGAGTTAATTGATGGTGAAAAGAAAGTTGAACCTGAGGAGCAGATTATTGATGAGATTTCAATTGAAAAACTATCTCTAATTATTAAAAAGAGGACCGTGCCTACAGAAGGAAATGAGAAGGAGGTCCTACATATTTTGAATCTTATTTCACAACCTCCTTCACCTTTTCCATGTAGATTGAAGAAGAAAGAAAGTATCACAAGTTTATTTCAATGTTGAAGCAGTTATTTGTGAACATCTCTTTAGTCGAGGCACTTGTACAAATGACTAGCTACACTAAGTTCATAAGGATCTTGTCTTGAAAAAGAGGACCATGAGTTTTGAGCCTACTGATAATTTACACTATTATAGTGCAATAGCTTCCTGATTTTATGTAGAACAAGGAAAATCCTAGAGCATTCATCATTTCATGCACTATAGGATCCTTTAATTTTGCAAAGGCTTTATGTGATTTGGGTGCTAGTATTAAACTCACATCGCTATCAGTGTTTAAATAATTGGGTGAGAATGCCAGAACTGACTTTAATAAGGCTTTTTATGGCAGATCGCATGGGAAAGAAGCTTTTGGGTGTTCTTTATGGTGTTCTTGTGAAGGTTGCATCATTCATCTTTTCAGTGGATTTTTTCATTATAGATTGTGAGGTAGATTTTGAGGTCTCCATCATCTTTGGGCGACCACTTCTTTCCACCAAACGAGCATTAGTTGACATAAAAACCATGTAGTTAAATTATGGTTCAATAATAAAAAAGTGATTTTCAATGTTTGTTAGTCAGTAAAGCAACCTAATCACATAAATGTGGTCTTGGTAATTGATGTTGTTGATGATGAGTTGCTACTAGTTTCTATTGAAGAGAGATTTGACAATGAGGCACTAGCGACTGTGATCATAAATTTTAATAGAGATGACATAGATGAGTATAATGATATGGCTAATTCCCTTGTTGATATGGGGATGTACACTTATGCTCCAAAAAATTTAGATCTGGACTTGAAAAATTGTGTGATTTCACCAACCAATACTTCTATTTTGGAGCCTTCGATCTTAGAGCTCAAGTCCCTCCCATCCCACCTTTAATATGTCTTCTTAGAAGCTGACAATACCTTATCGATTATTAAAGTAGTAGATTTGGCTAAATAGCAAGTGGAAGCGCTAGCATCGACATTGAAGAAGCTCAAAAGAGTCATTGGTTGTTTGATTGCTGACATCATTGGTATATTACCTGGTATTTGCAATTATAAAATTTAGATCTAGCTCTACTATATTCATAGCCTTGAGCATCAACAAAGGTTGAATCCACTAATGTAATAGGTCGTAAAAAGATTATGTAAACTAGGATGATACCTTTAATTATAGCATTATTTGCCTCATATCTCCAAAAAAAGCATAGCACTGACCACACCAGCTACCAAACTGAGTAACCCCTTGTCCGCTACCATGGGTGCCCTCATCCCATCTCTGGTACCTCTAGAACCACCTCTATTTCTCTATGTACCACCTCTAACTGCCGATACTAGAGTTGGACAAAGCTAAAGTTGAGAACCCTATTAGGGAGGACCTGATAAACGTCGCAGACAATCCTTTGCTAAATGACCAAATTCATCTGCACAAAACATCCCCTGCTAACTAAATCACGTTGAGAAGGCCCATAAGAACCAAAACACCTTCCAAAACCCTATGAAACAAAAAAAGACCCTCAGCCTGCATGACCTAATATCTGACCACCCAATGCCTCAAAACTTGCAAACCTACTACCTAAATTCTTGAAGTTGCCTGAACCAGTCTGTCATAGTAACAATGAGAACCTTTGTCAAAGAAATCCTTACCTTAAGATGAATGAACAAATAGTCTCAATCATCTTAGAGTGATCCATGATACTCTGAAAAGAACTACTTGAAACAACTAGCTGAGTTGTCGTCAACTGATAATGACGAAACCTCAACAAACTTCTTGATCCTCTCAGGATCTATGGAGATACTGGAAGTGACAAAATTGGATAATGCAGAAAAGTATGCCTCATACTCAGCAATAGTCATGGATCCCTTCTCCAAATGATTAAAGTCTTCTCGTATCTAGACTTTCAAGCTATCGGTCAAAAACCTCTCTAAAAAAGTCTCAAAAAATTGGGTCTATGTCAAAAGAGGGGAACCCACTCGTCTACAACTGATAAGAAATCTCCATCACTGCCTAGCCATATCAATCAACTAGTAGGCAGTGTAGTCAAAACCACGTGACTCAAGCGAGCAAGGTTATGCAACTTCTCCTAAAAAATAGTCAAAAACTCATAAGCATCTTCTCCAATAGCATCACTGAACTTGGGAAGGGCCAATCAAATAAATTTCTCAAATATTTTTTACTCATCAGCATACATCACAAGACCAGAAGGTATAGGTGTAACAATAAGATAGTACGCAATGTCTCAACATATGAGGCCATAAAACCAGCTGGTTATACCCTAAGCATAAAAAAAACATAAGTGGAAGCCCACCCTAGAAGTTGAACACTTCTTGTAATATGAGAACCATTCGATGTACCCAATTAAATAACTATCTGGGGAGTGCCATCCAAAAGGCCCAAAAGATGAATCAGCAAATCCCGCAATACCAGAGTAACGACAAAACCCTGAAGGGCCTAGGATGATCCCACATCCTGTGTTGATAAGTCATCTCATCATGATTAATATCAAGCTCGAGAGACTCTGGTATATCTCGTCCTCTATTTGAAGCTGCTCCTCGTGCCTAATATCTACCTCAATCTTGACCATGATCGTTGTATTTCCCTCTGATCGAAGCTCCAACAACAGGTGTTGGCTGAGCATCCTCAATTACTTTGGATCTTGTCCTCATCATTTGGGCAGAAGGACTGAATATATGTTTAGAATACTTGACATGAACAACACACACGATAAGGAATCAAATTAGAGAAGTTTTTCTCAGAATGTCCTACAGCCTCCTAAAGATAGCATTAGCCATTCTGCTCTTATACTCATGAGATCGGTGAACCTAGCCATCTGAGACCAATTTATCTTGATGCAGAATATAAGGTCTTGATGATACCTACCCCATTCCAACACTAGGTACGTAAGCACAATACTAAAAGAGATAAAGATATGGAAAATAATTAAATAAAACCAAAATACAAGATTTTAAGATAAAGTCAGGTCAAATATACATACACCAAATCTAAAACTGAATAAATACAACTCAAATCTCAAAACCTAGTGTCATGAGTAAATAACACTAATAAACTGGCATAGAATCCAAAAATACATAATTCTGTTCTTAATAATAAAATAAAGACAAGATAATAGAAATGAGGGAGGTTGGAACATTGCTCTAGACGAGTAGCTCATCAGTATTTTGAATAGCCTCAACACAGTACGATCTCAAGCTCTGTGGTCTTACTCATATTAGGATCTACATCGAAAGGTAAAGAAAGTAGTAGTGAGTATGATCTAATTATCCTCCATAGGCGTAATAGATCGATCAAGCAAAGTAAAAAATAAAACATATAAAAACAACTATGAGCAACACTTCCACCTGCATACAGAAAAAGTTTTCATTGGCTTAAATGGAACAACTCCTACATAGTGTAAATAATACAACTACAATAATAGTATAAAAGTAACTGCATAACAAATATATAAAAGAAAGACTAAATTACTATCATATAAAAGAGATGCAAGTGATGTAATGCTATGGGATGATTATGTTGTAATGTCTCAATGTCACCTCGTATACACCTTCCAAGCAAAAGCTTTCAGGACAGGACCCATGAAGGGTTCGCAATTCATATACTATCATAATCTCATATCTCATCAACTTTGTCGGTACACCCCCAGTCAAGGTATTTTATAGTGTTTCATTTTCTTTTAAAATCAGTGTTTCTCAATGGTACCAATTCTATGAATATAATTGAATGAAATGCGGATGCATACTCATAACAAAATCAATATCATGTAGTGAAGCAACTCAATAATGATATAAATGAGCTTAAATCACAATAGATCATGATATAAGCCATTGCATGACACACAGTAATAATGAGTCATGTAAGACATTAATTATATCAATCCAAACCCTTCAGGCATTCCGATAATGATAAAGACAAATAATGCTCAACTAATACCAATACCAGCCCCCACACGGGCATCATAATAATAATATCCCTTAAGTCAATAGTAATATTCAAATAAGTTCCTCGCATGGGCAACACAATAAAACTATAATTTCAAAATATGAATCTCATGATAAAATTTCCAACCCATAGCATACCTTCCATTAATGATTGACTACCCAGCTCGATCTGAATAAAGTTAAGTCATAACCTATCTCAAAAGCGTAAACATGAGCCTCAACCCTTCAACAAAGAGATTTTCCTTTTCATGCAGCCTTGAAATAAACCCAATCTATAAATAAATGTAATCTGCCCATATTAGCTACTTTCATTCCGAATCCAAAAATTAATAATTGAAAAATCAACCTTAAATAAAAAATAGGTAAAACTAAAATTTTATTGAAGAATCATATTTTTCATACTTTGAGGATTCTAAATGTGAAAATCCATTAAAAACAAGTTGAAATAGAGCTTGAAATCAAAGAAAAATTATTTTCTCACTTTATCGGGTTAAACCTCAAAAATCCAAGTTTAGAAGTTGTTTTTGAGATAAAATTAATGGATAACAATAGAAATAAAGTTTAGACACTCACCCGAGATCAGTTTGATGAAAAAACCTCAAATAATTGTTCAAAACCGAGACCTCAAAACTTGAAAATGAAAGAATGAAATAAAAAAGATGGAAAAAAAAGTTATAATAGCAACGTCTCCTAGGCGGTCAAATGATCGCCTAAGCGATAAGACTACCTCTAAGGCATTAGTCACTTGCCACACAGACGATCGTTAAGGCAGTCCATTAACTGCTCATGCAAAGCCACTAAGGCATCTAAGTAGTTGCCAAAGGCAACCCTTGTCAGTCCCGACCAGTCTCTCTAAGTCGTCTAAAGGCCTGCCTAGGCGCTACCACTAGTGTGACCAAACGATAGCTTAGGCAGTTGCACAGAAATCAAACTTAGCTCAAATAAGGAACTAAAAATTACTCTAAATGTACCATCAAGATACGATCGAGAGCCCGTAAAAATAATCAAACAATCTACTAGTCTAATTATGATATTTCGGAATCAATGAAACTATCATATTTAACCAAATAGGTCATTATCAACAAGTTAAACCTGAATAATTAGTTTCATGTCTAAACGCTCGAAACTCAAAATAAAGACTCAAAATCCAAACCAACCATGCTATTAACTTAAAAATGACATTTTGGATCTAATAGAATTGACAGAATCATCATTCGATATTTGGATCACAAATATTAATCAAAGTCAAACTAATCACTTTTAAGAACAATCAAAATCTCAAACTCACTCAGATCACTTTTGAACGCTTCGAAATCGTGTCCACCAATACCGTAACTCGTAAATGGAATATTGCAACTACGAAGAAGGACAAAATGATCAAAATATAAAAAAAAATCACAACAAGAATTGTTGTATACTTCCTCACACTCCTCGAATATTTTGTAAGGTCATATCACCCTCCTCGAATAACTTCAAAGTAGTATATACTCCCCCTTTTTGGCCAATCCCTGTTATAAGAAATTATGTACAAATCACACACCAATAATTATTTATCACGTGTCAAATTAATTTTTAAATCTTTTTATTTTTCTAGTTATTCAGTTTTCATTTTTTTCTTTTTTTTTCTTTTACTTTTCACCTTTTTTTTGTCTCGGCCTTCATAAAAATTTTAATGACGCAGAAACCATCATTATGCCACTGCCATCTCTTAACCTCACCACTTTCAAACCCCATTTGTAGGAGGAAAAGAAATTTTAGAAGGAAAAAGAAT
Source organism: Capsicum annuum (assembly GCF_002878395.1). NCBI lineage: Eukaryota > Viridiplantae > Streptophyta > Magnoliopsida > Solanales > Solanaceae > Capsicum > Capsicum annuum. The sequence continues at coordinate 52,440,504 of NC_061120.1, read as the reverse complement.
CATTGAACCAAACTTGAAAAAAAGAATGAGAAAGAAATAACATTGCTTTTCCAAAATAAATCAAGCAATAATTGATGCAGTAGACCTGATTCAACAGATCCCATTCTAAACATAAAGAAGTCGTTTGGTTGGAAAATAAGTTATCTCGGAATTATTAATCCCGATATTAGCTATACCGAGCTTAATTAACCCATTTTCAAGGAGGAATATTAAAAACACTACAATCTCGTGATAACTAATCACGGGATGAGTTATCTCATGCATTTTATCTCAACCAAATATGGGATAATCTCTACTTCTAAATTAATCTCGAAATTAGTTATCCTTATCCTTCCTACCAAACGACTCCGAAAGATATCTCTTAGGATCCTGGCTGGATAATTGCAAAATCATGATTTTTGAGTATTTCTCCCTAACTATTTTTGAATCGATTGTAATAAGCAAAAGAAAAATAAAAAAGAAAAATGAAAAGAGCAATGATGATGAAGAGATTTTGAATCATGGTGATAAATAAAGCAAGGAGAAAAGACTTAAATATGTCATCCAACTTTGAGAAAAAAACTCATTATGTCATTTGTTAAAAATTGGGTCATTTATGTCATTGTCGTTCAACAAAAATTCATTTATGTCATTATTTTTTAACAGAAAACGTGAATGATTTTGCAATACCATATTTTCCATGTGACCCCTCTCATTAGATGTCACGTCACCAAAATTAAATCAACCCACTCTTTAACCCATTTAAAATTAATTGATTAATTTTAAAATTAAATCTCCACCCATTAGCACAACCTTAGAATTCAAAAGTATGCAAATGAGCTGGAAGTAACCTCTTGAAAACACCCCTAGCTGCAGATTCTTGAATTACAGATGGCGCCCGTTGCTATCCAAACAACTTACCACATATGCTATTGCATCTGATCTGATCCCACTACTGCTGATGATGCTATACCTAGGAACACATAAAGAGTTGCTAGTACAAACGAAGACTTTACTTTGTAATTTGGATTTTATTAGAGGACAATTTTAATGAGAAGACATAATTTCTATTCTACTGACTTAACTTTGACTTGAGAATTACTATTAACTTTAACAATTTAAAGATTGTGTTAATGGTCGTTAAGCTGGACAAAAGACTAGTCGAGCAGAGGATAAGTTATCCGAGCTACATGCTAGTTTCGCTTAACCAAGAACTCGACAATACGATGATAAGTCTCCAGTCGAGCCAAGGGCCATTTCAAGCTGACTGAGGAGTGGGGGATTTAATTTAAAATCAACCAATTAATTTCAAATGAATTAAAGGGTGGGCTGCTTTAGTTTTGGTGACGTTAAGTCACCTCTAATTAGAGGTCTTGTGGAAAAAATGGTATTGTAAAACCATTCAAGTTTTCTATTAAAAAATAGAAAAAATTTCATAAATAGCAAACTTAAGCTCATAATTAAGAGTTAACTGTTTCATAATTACTGGAAATAACAATTTGCGTTTTGTATTTTATAAAAGTGTTGCTACTAAAATATATATACAACAAGATTTATTGTTCTTCTTTTACTCAAATCAGTGAGTTAAATAAGGAATAATTATCTCATTGCTTAAAGTAGTAAATTCTTTTTTTCATAAATTACTGTTATTTAAAGCAGTAGATTCTTTTTCCATAAATTACTCTTATTTAAATTAGTAGATTTTTTTTTCCAAATCAAACTCAAATCTAAAGATTATTTCATGCTGTTCAAAAATTCAAAATAAAGTATCATTATCGTTTTTTTCTCTCTTTCACTCTTTTTTATTTTGATTTTTTTTTCTCTTCTATTTTTTCTTTCCACTTTAATTTCTCGGTTCTATTTCTTTTCTTTTTTCGTTTTTCGTTTTTTCGTTTTATTTTTTATTTTTTTGCTTTTATTTTTACACTTCTATTTTTTTTTATTTTGATTTCTTTTTCTTTTACCATTTTTTCTTTCCACTTTATTTTCTCTCTTCTTTTCTCTTTTTTTTTCCTTTATCATTTTTTTCTTTATTTTTTTTCTTTTTCGTTTTCTTATTTTTTTCCTTTCTCATATTTTTCCTTTTCTTTTCCTATTTTAGTTTTCTACTTTTTTCTATTTTTATTTTTTTATTTTTTTCATTTTTATTTTTACACTTCTATTTTTTTCTTTTTTCTCTTCTTCACTTCTTTTTTTCGGATTTTTCATTTTTGTTTTTGTCTTTTTCTATTTTTTGTGTTTTTTTACTCTTCTATCTCTAACTTTTATTTTTAAAAGACAAATATCTATATCACATATGCATATTCAAAAAATATACAAAATAAATAGACATACAAATCTGCATATGTATTTACAGTACAAGACATATATATATACCTGCTTATGTATTTACAGAAATACATATCTGACTCATATGTATATATAAACATATAGAACACAAAATCTCTATAACAAAAATGACAACTATATACATATACATATAGGTAATCAAAATACTGAAAATGTATTGTATGAATGTGATCATTTTTGAAGTATTCTATGTAAATAACAATACATATCTGGGTCAATGTATAATCAGAAAAAAAATATAATTACATTACAAATAACTAATACATGTGCATTTATGTATATGTGCTTGCTAAAAAATTTATGTAATCATATGTGTTATGAAAGATATATGTATAGATTTGCATAAAATACATATACAAAGCTAAAAAATATGAAAAATACATATAACAACCTATGAATACATATGCAGGCCTGTAAAATACATATGCCGAACAGAAAAATACATATGCAGAAACTAAAAAATACAGTTAAAATACAGCAAACCTGTAAATATACAAACATAATCAACATATACAAATGGAAACAATATATAAAAATAAAAATCAGTAGATTACAATTTCACTATTCTGAATATACAAACAGATTAATCGATTATACGATTTGATGAAATTCGAAAAAAAATTCAAAAATATTTGCTGAAAAAAATTGACAAAAAAATGATTTAAAGACATAAAACGATATCAAACAACATTAAATCGTTTTAAATTGCTGAAGTTAATATACGAAAAGAATTTTTTGATTCAATACCTGTAACATTAGTGATGATTTATTTTGAATTTCGAAGCTCATGAAGATAAAAATCTTCAATTGAGTTGATGTTGATTTTAGTTGTTGAAAAGTACACTGCAAATTTTCTTTTTTTTTGAGGGAGTGAAGTAATAGAGTGAAAATAGGAGAGAGGTAAAATAATGAAGTAAAAATAGGAGAAATTTGAAGTAATGGAGTTAAAATAAAATGTAAAGTAATTGAGTGAAAATAGGAGAGAGGGAGTGAAACACGTGTATTTTAAATTTATGATCAAGAAAATGATATTTTTGCTACAAAGTGTAATTTTATGAAAGTGTTGTTATTTATTGTAATTATGGTCTTAAGTTTGCCACTTTCTGTAATTTTTTCTAAAAAATAATGACATAGATGAGCCCAACTTTTAATGAATAAGATAGAAGAATCTTTTTTTTTTTTAAAGTTCGATGACATTTTTGAGTTTTTTTTCTAATTAAAGAAGAAGACTTGAAAAAGTAAAAATAAATTATTAAAAGTAGTATTTCTATGAATTAAATGTAGAAGCAAAATTTTTAAAATTTACTTTTTGCTAACCTCACCCTCTAGGAGAGTAAGTAAATACACACTTCGTGCCACAGACCTATTAGGAGGTAATAAATGAATTGTAAATAAGTTTTAATGAGGTCATAAGACCTTTGCAAATTTTATCTTTTTCAAAAAAGAGGATTATTTTTGGGAGGAAGTTATTCATTTCCTCTAATATCTTTTATGAACTTGACATAACATCTCTAGAGAGCAGGTAAAAAAGGAATAGGAAAGCCACATAGTTAAAGGACACACCAGATCTTGCTCTAACCAAACTTTTTCCGTGAGACTTCAAAGGAACCACATCATCTATGGTTGGAGTCCAAAAGTAGTCATCCGTGTCCTACTTACTGCATTCACCTAACACTATTTTCCTATTTAGAAAGCTCACAAATAATTCCACTTCTTAACTAATAAATAACCATCATAATTCATATCCAAGTTTAATGAGATGGCTACAGTTTTGTTACAGTGCTGGCATTGGAAAGACGAGGATCGAGAATTCTCGGACACCATTCTTCAAACAACATAACTGTGAAAGCACACTGGCTATATTCAGCAACTTCACTGCAAAAATTAAGAATGATATAGAAAGAACTATGTAATCCGTCATTTGGAAAAAAAAAACACGAGAAGAACTCGGATGTCATAAGTCACGTGCTAAGTGCCAACAAAACTTGTTTACATCATCACCTGTAAAATTGCTACTGTGATTAATTTTACAAGAGCACTAACCTGTAACTATTGGAAACAATCATTCCTAACTACAATTTGGCATCTATTCGAAGAACTAGACTTTAATGTCAGCCAAGCGCTTCTTGAAGCTGGCATTATACAACAAACCTAAAATCATTCTGGAGCACCAACACTGGCAAAGATCTAGTACACATCTTGCCTTCTCCATTGTGGCTGTTATTTTAGGTGGCTCAATCCCCACGATATCCTTATTACTCCCGATCCATGGCTTGCCCATGCATGAAATGGTGTTCATCTGCAACAGTAAAAAAGCATGCTGAATACCAGGTAAGGAAGAATGTGAACCAATAGAAAGCCGATGCAGGGCATTGTAGTTTATAACAATGCACGCTGCACAAACAGGAAAAAAAATACAAGATGCCATGACATAAAAGCAGTGTTATTGTTTTTTTGATAACCAAAGCAGTACAATTGTTTTGTTTTACCCAACTAATATTTTTTATTGACAGATTATTATTACCATCATTATTATTGGTTCCTCATCAAACTTATACTTTAAGAATATGTCTTTGAGGATATACTTTAATTAAAATATAGTTCATATTTTAAAAACAAAAAGCAACATATATATGTCACAAGCTCAAATGCAATGGTACAAGTTTAGGACATTTCGGTTTGCTATCATAGATGTGAAAAAACACCAACACTGGAGATTTCATGCTTCAATAAGAAATGTACCGACAACAATACTGATGGTGGAACACATTCTGTAGGGTAAAACCCCTGTAGAAAAGGAGAAACACCTTTTAAACTTCCACAAAATCACCTTTTCTGGATGAGATATTCACTCATGATTCACCAGAATCACTTTCAATAGTAAGAGCTGTAAACAATCGGGTGGGAACATTTTAAGTTAAGGCAAAGTAATTTAGTATACTCTGCAATTCTGACAGATTAAATTCTGTTGGGTTTTTCTTTTTTGGAAACAAAACAATAGGAACTCTTTTCCAAAAAGAACAATCCATAATAAGAAGTCAAACTAATAGCCTATTTGGCCAAGCTTCTAAACTTAGCTTATTTTTTAAAGTGTTTTTTCCAAAAGTGTTTTCCAAAAAATTACGTTTGATGAGAAGCAGTTTGTGTTTGGCCAATAAATTTAAAAAGCACTTTTGAGCAACAATTAGTATTTGGCCAAGCTTTTAAAACTATTTTTAAGTATATTTTTCTCGAAAGTGATTTTTTTAATAAGTGCTTTAAGGGAAAAGCTACTTCTTTTAGTTTATGAAAAACTGTTGTTTTTTACTCTCCAGAAGCACTTATTCTCTTCCATAAGCTTGGTCAAGCACCTCAATTTTTTAAAATAAGCATTTTTGAGAAAAAAATAAGCTTTTAGAGGAAAAAAAGCTTGGTCAAACAGGCTATAAGTCAGATTGATCACTTTTTCCTCGTCCTCATTTTCCCAAAAGCACCCAAAATCATCCCAAACAATTTTCCATTAGAAACAGACCATTTAAAAGGAATGCCCCAAATAACTATGACAAGCTCAATATGAGCACTATCATCTTCTCCTTCAAACCGCCAGTTGCTCAATTACACACACAGCCTCCCACGCCTCATCACTGTCATGAAAGCAACTTGACCACCTGACATGGGAATTACATTGCACACCAACTTCCATTAGTTTCACAAGAATTTGGAGATTCCTAATCAAACACAACTCTTTTCCCATCACTAGAATACCATTTCTTTCTGTGTCCCACTAAGGCTCCAGTTAACTCCCATCGACCTTCAATTGTCAACTATATTAAGGGTGTGTCTAGTATGAAAGAACATGTTCTACATTTCTTGGAACATAAGTAGTTCTCTTACTTACTTTCTAGTACTTGAAACACAAGCAGAAATTAATTTATATATACATTATCCATATGTATATACATATACACATATATATGTGCGTGTGTATATATACACAAAAAAGCTAGGGCTTAAACAAGGTGATGAGGCACCTCTCTATGGCTAACAATTGTACTTTTTCCTCTTTTTTTTTGGCATTTGTTGGGTTTTCTCCTCACTTGTAATATTCATGTGCTATGTTAAAAAACTGAGAAGTCATTCCTTTTAACTCTATTGTACTATCTATAATGTCAGTTTTTCCAACTTAGATGTTACACCATATTAATGTCTTCTTTAATTATTTTGGTTTCACATTATAACCCATGGACGTTCTATTTTTCTTCTCTGTTATTTGATTGTTCTCCTATGCCCTTACTGGAAAGATGTGAAAAAAGATTAACTAGATGGAAAACTCATTGCTTATCAATGGGAGGAAGATTGGTGATGATCAACTCTGTCTTAGATGCTATAACTACCTATTTGATGTCTTTATTTCCTATTCGTAACGTGGAAGAAAGAATTGATGCTCTTAGAAGAAACTTTTTGTGGCACGGCAACAAGGAGAAAAAAAGTTACCATCTAGTCAAATGGAAAACCTTACTGTTGGCCAAGAATCATGGAGGTTCGGGTATCAGAAATTTGAGAAAGCAAAACAAAAGTTTTCTAATGAAATGGCTTTGGAGACTGCCCAAGGAAAAACAAACTTTATGGGGCACTATGATTACAACAAAGTATGAAAATGATGGTTTCTAGAAGACTAAAGATGTGAACACCACTTATGGAACCAGCTTGTGGAGATCAATTAGGAACTTATGGCATGGATTCTCCGAAAGAATTGATTTTAATGTGAACGATGGCAAGAGGATTTTGTTTTGGCAGGATAACTGGCTAGGGAATGGTACTCACAAGCAATGTTCCCTGACATTTTCTTACTAAATCAGCAGCAAGAATCTACGCTACATGAAGTATGGTCTACACAAGGTTGGAATTTAACCTATAGAAGATTGATGCAAGACTGGGAGATTGAAAGATTGGCCAGTTTTTACGGCATGATAGATCAGTGCAAAAGGGGCTACAGGAAGGGAAAGGCACCTTACGATGGAAATGTCACAGTAAGGGCATTTTCACTGTAAGTTCTGCATACAAGGACTTGAACCAGATGGGTTCTCAGATTAATTTTCTACCCTGGAAGCTTATATGGAAAATCAAATTTCCACACAAAGTAGTTGTTTTTACTTGGCTGGTTGTGAAAGAAGTTGCTTTAACTCGGGAAAACCTACAGAAGAGGGGCATGCATTTGTGCTCCAGATGTTTTTTTGGTGAAAAGAATGCAGAGACAATTAACCATCTGATCTGTTCTTTCACTGTAAAGCGGTGACCCAGCTATGGAATCTATTTACCAACTTCAGAGGCATTAAATGGACCATGTCGGGAAGAACAGAAGAGGCATTATTAAGCTGGAATACTGAGGGGGAAGGCAGCACCAACAAAAGCAAATGGAGAATTGTCCCAGCAGTAATATGGTGGACGGTATGGAAGGAGAGGAATTCTAGGTTCTTTGAAGACAGCAGCAACTCTATACAGAAGTTAAAAATGAATTGCATTATAAGTTTTTGCTATTGGTGTAGTTCAGATCATATAGATGATCCAATTTCTATTGTAGACATCTTAGGATCCTTGTAAGAAGAGATAGGATCTAGAGGAAGTTTTTGTTTTTGCTCTTTTGACGGTTGGATCATTGATGTAAATTTTGGCCCACAGGATTATGTGCTGATGATTTATACACAAAATTAGTTACCTATGTCTTGTGACAAAAGCTATGTCTTTTGTTGTTCATTACACCTTGATCTTTTCCTCTTCTTTCTCACACCTCTTCAGTCTCCTCTTCCTTAAATTTGTAACTGCACTTAAGTTTTTTTAGTTATGGACTAGTATCTGATAAAATAGTCCAAAGTTGTGATTGAATCTGCGAAATACATGCTGGAATAAAAAGAAAAATGAGAACAGTGGAAAATGTATTTCAATTCCAGTGCAAATGCAAAGGTTGGTAGGTAAATTTCTGAATTTCCAGTTGAGGACATATATTGTATCATAGTAATTTTTGTATTATGAAGTTGGTCTGTATGCATTTTCAATACATTGCATTTGCATACTTTGTGATGACAGAAAACCAAAGTGAGAATGGGGTAGCAATTTAAAAGATGTGTAGCAATTTTATGACGAAAAACATTTTAAGCACCGGTTATCATCATCTGTTGCATTCTTTTTTAGTAAGACATTCATACATACTTTTATTTAGCTTCCATCTTTATATTGTTATTAATGAAACTATCAATTATTTGGGCATATAAAAGGTGAAGGGAGGAGGCTTTATTTATAAAAAAATATCTCAAGGATTTCATTTTCTCAGGTGACAGACAACATTCTTTGTTTTATGTGCACACAATTTATAACTGGGCGGTTATTAAACAAAGCTGGATGTATTTGGTTTGTAGAAGACAGCGACGGCAGTATTTGGTGATGAGTTGAGATCAATAGATGAGCTGAAGATTCTAAAGCTACAAAGCAAGGCCCTTAGACTAAAATGGCTTTGGAGGTACTCCCAAGAACCTCAAGCATACTGGAGCAAGGTCATCAAAGCAAAATATGGAGAAAAGAATAGGTGGATGTCAAAGGAGGTTCATACTCCCAATGGTGTTAGTCTCTGGTGATCCATCAGAATAATTTGGCCTCTTTTGAAGAATCACGTTGTTGTTAAAGTAGGAAATGGTTTCGAGACTTTCTTCTGGGATGGGAGGACAAATGGTTGCGATCCAGATAGTCTTAAAGGAAGATGTATGGGGTGGCTGTCCAACAGCAAATGCATGTTGCAGATTCTTGAACACAAGGGTGGAACATCCAATGTAGAAGGAACTTCAATGACTGGGAACTGGATACAGTGACTGAAAAATTCAGAGTGCTGGAGGGGTTTAAAGGCACATATGAAGTAGATAAATTATGGTGGAATCTGGACAGTAAACGTATCTTTAAGGCTAGCTCTGCCTATAAACTTTTGAACCAAGGAAGTCAGCAGTCACATCAGTGGCCATGGAAGCATATTTGGAAGGTGAAGATACCTTTCAAACAGCATCACCAGGTTATTGGCAAGGGAAGTTGTTTTAACTCAAGAAAACCTTAAGAAAAGGAAACTTTCCCTTTGATCCAGATGTTACCTCTGTGACAAAGCTTTTTTTTTTTTTTTTTTTTGGATAACTACCTCTATGACGAAGCTTTACTTAGATTGGCCATTGATTGGTCTCTTTCTTTAGTGATTGGAAAGGAGGGCGCTTGGTATGTTATAGAAAGGGAAGGCGGAAGCATCGAATGGCAAAGAGAGGCGGCTTGGCAGGGAAGGAATGGGAAATCGTCAAGGATGACTTCTTTGTTGGCGGAACGAAGGTCGCACTAGCGAGAGTGATTCTCTGAGCCTGTTTGGATTTCCAACACTTCAAGGAAACTGGTCGAGATAGATGACAACACCTTTTTCCCTCTTCCTTACTAGTAGGGCAATCTTCTCTTATGGCCTTCGCCCCTCTTCCTTACTGGTCGGCAATCTTCTCTTATGGCCTTCACCCCCCGCCCGGAAATAGAGAATCAAGCCCCTTTCTGATCATTTTATTTCTGCAAGAAGGGAGGATCCAGAGTGTTGAGCCTTTTTTTTGTTCTTCCTTCGGTTTGCTAACGCGCTTAGGAGCCCTACTCATATCCCAAGGACACGCTCATTCTTCAGCCGTAGAGAGATTCTTGAATCGCGAGGTACCATTACGAGCATAATATATACGAGCGTTATTCTGTGAAATAACTCGAATTTCAGATCATTCACTATTTTTAACTACTCATTCTATGGATGTAAGAGCATCAACTCTGTTCCTCTGGCCTTTTGAGGAACGGGAGAAATTGTTGAAATTTTATGAAAGAGTCTATGCATGCGAGTTTCATAAGATAAGGTGGAGTGGCACAAAATCTGTCTCTTGGCTTATGTATGATACTGATTCATTCACACAACAATTTGCTTCTCATATCGACGAATTAGAAGTCATGTCAACCGACAACCGTATCTAGAAACAACAATTAGTGGATATTAGTACTGTCACTGCACAGCAAGCCAAGCAAAGGATTGGGAATTCAGTGGTGTAATGTTAAGAGGCTCTGGGGTATGCTGGAATTTGCGAAAAGCAACACCTTACAATGTTCATGACTAATTGGATTTTGACACACCAATAGGTACCAGAGGAGATCACTATGATCGTTACTGTATTCGTATCGAAGAGATGCAACAAAGTGTTTGGATTATTGTGCAATATCTTAATCATATGGCTAGTGGCATGATCAAAGCCAATGATCATAAGCTATGTCCTCCATCAAGATCTCGTATGAAACTATTTCATCGAATCATGCACGGTGTGAAACGTATATCATTGTCGTTCTTAATCGAGACTCAGGTTAAGCTCTGTCACGGAACCTTGTGGAGTTTGGAGTAAAGCATCCCGAGGTTGGTGCATCTCGTTGAGCATGGAGAAGCATTAGGAACGCCAACTTTTTTTCTTCCTGAGTCGTATCTTTTTGTCCCCCCACCCCGGCATAGCACTTCGCTTTCGATTCTTTGGAAGAATCAACTTACGTCTCCCTTCTTCATTGATTTTGGGGAAAAAGAACCATCTACCAGTTGGGAAGCTAGACATCAAGTGGTTTGATGAGGATAATTAAGCTGACACGCTGGAGGCTGCTGGCACAACAGGATAGTACCTTACCCTTTGATCCAGATGTTCCCTCTGTGATGAAGGAAACTTTCCCCTTGAAATAGTTAGTCGTCTGTTTCTATAGTGCAGGATTACATGTCAACTGCGGAGAATTTTTTGTCAACCAGAGGGGTATTGGTTGGGTTATGCCCAACAAAATCACACAACTATTATATAGCTGGGAGGTGGCAGGAACACGAGCTGCAGACAAACAGATGGAGGATTATTGTCCCAACTTGTAACTGGTGCACAATCTGGAGAGGGGGATTCTAGATGTTTTGAAGGCAAAAACTGTGATCTACAGAAGATCAATTTAAACTGCATCAAACTGTTTGTTTTTGGTGTAAACAAATGTACTTAGAAGATACTGAGTCAATCATTGACATCCTAGGCTCTTTTTTTTTTTAAATTTTAAGAATGTAACATTTTGTATATATTTATCAAAGCAGCACTCAGGTCGTACACAATACAACCTGCGTACAACTTGCGTACTGTCCTTGTCAATATACATAAATGAAAAAAAAGAAAAGGTAAAGATCGTAAGAGAAACTGAAACGAAATAAATCAAGTTTTAGAGAGGAAGAAAGGTTGGATTGATGAGCTGTCTTTAATTCTAACTTTCCACATAACATATTTAAGACCACAAGATTAACGGGCATTTTGGCATGCGCGCGCACACGCACACACACACGCACACAGAGACACAGACACACACACACAGAGGCGCGCGCACGCGCACGCACACACACATACATACACACATATATATAGGCAACTTGTATTATAAACAAAAGAGTATACAGAAAGTATTCCAGTAATGCTTAAAGTCTAAAAATAACAAAAACTTCCTATTGAGGCTCATCCCAGACCCCACTTATGTGGGAATATACTGGGTTTGTTGTTGTTGTTGTCCTATTGAGGCTCATAAGTAATCTAACATACTAATAATATCCTCTTCATTAAGAGCAGATACATGTTCACACCAAAAAAAGAAAAGAACCAGGCAGTTCAGCTTAAAATTCTGAAAGGAGCAGCTCTTGCTTTCAAAACATCTTTGGTTCCTCTCCATCCATATAGTCCACCAAATGCATACTCGGACAATCTTCCATCTCTCCCCATGTACCGACTGATTTTCATCTTCGTTCCAACAAGCTAGTGCTTCTTTAATGTTCCTTGGTATAGTCCAACTGATGCACCAAAATTTGATGAAAATTTATCATAATTTCAGTCTCTACAATTGCAGAAAGAGATGGTTTATTGTCTCAATCTCACATTCACAAAAACATCTAGAGCAGATTTCAACCTCTTTTTACGAGGTTGTCCTGAGCGAGAGCAGCCTGTTTTGCTAGTAACCAAGTGACACATACCTTGAGGGGTACCTTGACTTTCCAGATAATCTTCCAAGGCCAACCACCCAGACGTGTACTTGATCTATGTGAGCTTCTGTGGGCTGAACCAACTGAAAATCTTCCTTGCTTGTCTGGAAGCCAAAACAAATTATTCTCACTTGTGTTTAGATCTTTGCAATGCTCTAGAATGTTGAAAAGTTCAGCCACCCTGTTCACCTCCCAATCATTTAGATCTCCTAAACTTGGTGTCCCAAACCTGATTATCTCTCATTTCCCTGATTGTAGCCACTTCTTGAAGACTCCGATCGAACAAGTCAGGAAAACTATTTTTCAGTCTCCTAACCCACCCACAAGTCTTCCCAGAACAAAGTCCTACCACCATATCCTACCTTAATTTTACAACTGTAGACGAACTTGACCCATATATTCCTGCTAGACCTCCAGACTCCAATCCCATAAGGTTGTGGGGCCAAATTAGTAATTCATGAGTTCTCCATTCCATACCTAGCCTTTAGTGTCTCTTCTCAGAGAGCTCGCTCTTATGAGTTAAGGGCTCATTTGTTTACACTTAATGGAGGTCTGAATCTGAACCATTAAGTGCCATTTGTTTTTATTAGGATTTTACGTTCTTAATAGGTCTGAATTGACCTCAATCATTCAGATCTAGAACCCATCCTTAGTATCATTAAGAGATATTTTTGTGTTGGATAATATTCACCTCCACTCTATCCACAATCACCTGTCACCGCCACCAACCACCTTTGCCACCATCACCATTGTCAACCACCACCCACCCCACCACCTCCATCATCACCATTGTCAGCCGCCACCATACCTACTACCTCCATTATACTAATTAAATTCACCACAACCACCACCGCCGCCGCCAACGCCACCATCACCATCACCCAATCCCTACTACCAACCAACTCATCTATCACAACTAGCACCACCGCTTACTATTACTGACACATCATCAACCTCCACACATTCTTTTGTCAACATCTCCACCAACTACTACTATTCGTTGCCACCATACCTACTACCTCAATTCTAATTATATTCACCACCACCGCCGCCAACACCAATGCCACGACCACCATTAACCACTATTGGTCAATCCCTACTACCAACCAACTCATCTATCACAACTAACACCACCGCTAACTGTCACTAACACATCATCAACCTCCACAGATTCTTCGGCCACCACCACTTTTGTCACTCATGTAGCCACCTCTATCACCACTATCAACCACTACCATCGCTATAGTTTATCTCTACTAACAACCATCTCCAACATCACAGCTAACAACGTCTCCAATTACCGCCAACACATCATCAACCATCATGCATACATTTTTTAGCCACCACAACCAACACCTCCAACTACTAATATAAACCAACTTCAAATCACAATCACCCCAATCGCAACCATCATGACAGTCATTACAATACCAACCATATTTTCTATCACCGCCCACATTACTAGTCACTATCATCAATCATTACCACCACCACCACCACCATTACAAAATATCTCTGCTATCACTAACAAATATAAATATTTCTGTTTTGAATTAAAAAATAATTTTATTGTATTAAATAAAAATATTTTTAATATATAATTAATTTTTTATTTGAATTGTATTTTATTATGTTTACAAATAAATAAATTTCGCACATTCAAATGTTGAAAACAATCTTAATCATTTAATTATCAGATCTAGAACAATATCTTAAGCATTCAAATGAACATTCAAATTCAAATGTCTAATCTTAATAAAAACAAATGCAGCCTAAATCTCCAAGAGACTTTGATTCTTTGATTCTGGATTTTCAAGTTTATCCCCAGACCCCCTTCCTATTTGATAAGATTGACTTGATCCCAAAGGATCACAATTTTCTTGCCATAATAAGTTCCTCCTAATAGCATCCAGTTTGTCTATCACATTTGTAAGCATAGGGAAGACAAACATCATATGAGTGGGCAAAGCATCTATTACGCTTCTAATAAGAGTGACTTCCACTCAAAGACAAGTATTGGCTTTTCTAATTCACAAACTTCTTCTCACACTTCTCCAGTACGTTACTCCAGATGCCTTTGACCTGCTTGTCACCCAAAGGTATACCAAGGTACGCTGTGGGAGCTCCCCTATCTTTTCCCCCCGAAATACTTGTTAACAAACTTACCCTAGTCACATGAAGTTGGAGGCCTGAAATGGCTTCAAATAGGATGAGCATGACTCTTAAATACTTCTGTCGAGAACTATCTGCTTCATAAAAATTAGGGTGTGATCAGCATATTGGAGGTGGGAGACGGCCAGACCCTGTTCTATCATACATGTTAGCCTTGAAACCTCTTATCCACCCTTTTGTTTGAGTTGTTCTGAGCAATCATTTAGGCCCTCCATGGCCAAAATAAAGAGAAAAGGGGATACGAGGTTCCCTTGTCTCAAGCCTCTCTTTGATGGGAAAAAACCAGAAGGGAAACCATTTATGAGGATTAAAAACCTCACATTTGTGGTATAGAACCTAATCCACTTTATCCATTTCTCTCTAAAACCCATGTTCTCTCGAGTCTTCCAAGAAAGCCCCACGTAAATGGTCATAGGCTTTCTCAATATCTAGATTGCATAGGACTACTGGCACCTTTCTGATCATTATATCCACGCACTCATTTGCAATCAAGACTGCATCCATAATTTGTGTCCTTAGGCACATGACATAACACAATCTTTAATTCCATTCTCACTGAACTGACCCTGAAGCATGGTATTGTCAGCTTCACTAATCACAGTGCCAGTTCTAGGACTGAATCGAGTTCTCCATCTCCCGACGTCGAAATAAAGATTCTAATAGAAATTTATGATCTCATCTTTAATCACTATTGGTTCTTGTGTACACACGCCATCGACAATCAACTTGTTAATGTTATCGTATCTCCTGTGGCAAAAGGAAATTCTATGGAAGAACTTAGAGTTTTTGTCCCCCTCTTTTAACCACAAAGTCGTAGATCTTTGTCTCCATCCTACTTCCTCCCTCTTCGCATTTTCTTCAAAATTCAACTGTAATGACTACTCTTAAGTAGGTCTCATCATCTGTAAGTTGCCTTTGGTCTTGAATAACCTCTAAATCAGCTAGCTAACTTGGAATGCTATGTTTTTGCAATCCCTACTCCATTCTTTGAATTACCTCTATATCAGTCAACTAACTTAGAATGCTCTGTTTTTGCAATCCTAGGTTCCCTTAACTTATTCTACTCCATCTTTGAGTTTACCTTTCAAGTATTTTAGCTTGCTTGCTAGGATAGAGTCTAGCTTTCCCCTGTAAGTGTTTTTAGTACCACTAATTCTTCACCATCTCGTTGAATTTCTCAATTTGGAGCCACCCGTTCTCAAACTTGAATTACGAGTTTGATCTTTCCCAATTTCCACATTCCAGATTCAAAGGGCAGTGATCTGAAGTGACCCTGTGCAAGATTGATCGTTTGATGTTTCTAAAGGAAATCGTCTATTCCTCAGAGATCAAGAATCTATCCAGTCTAATTGTTGTATCATGCCCTTGACCTCTTTTCCAAGTAAAACAATCACCTGAAAATTGTACATCAACTAGCCCTACACATTCAATAAAATCTGAAAAGTCCATCATAGCCTTGGCCTTGTTGAACCTAGTACAATTCCTCTCCTGTGATGGGAATCTCACTGTATTGAAATCCCCCCAACCACCCAAGGTGACCTCGCACTGAAGCTAGTTCCCACCAGACCTCTATTTCTTCTCAATTATTTGGAGCATAAACTTCGGACATATGCCAACTAAAATCGAGTGATTTTCCAATGAATTTATAAGTAATGCTATAGGCACCTATGTCACACTTCCCCCTCCTACACCCAGTTGTCCCACATGAATAAGATCACCCCCCCCCCCCCCCCCCCCCCCCCCCCCGCCCCTCCACCCCCCCCCCCCCCCCCCCCCCCCCCCCCCCCCCCCCTCCCCCCCCAAAAAACAACCCCCCCCCCCCCCCCCCCCCCGCCACTTGCTTCTAATTGAGCAAATTTTACCCGTCTATTTGCCCATAGATCACTTAACTATTTTCCTTATACCCCCTTGCAACTTTGTTTCCTGAAAACAGAAGACATCAACCTTCCAATTGTGCAGCAAACTTTTGATCATAAGCCTCTTCCTGGAATCTTTAAGGGCCCTCACATTCCATGACACACTGTTAAACTGAATGAGAAAGATTCGTATTGCATCCCTCCTGCTTCTCGTGCCATAACTAAAAAGCTTAGTCCCTGACTCTTGGTTCTTCAATTCATTTGATCCTTTCGGTTTAGGAGTCACCCGAATCAGGGCCTTTATTGCTTCACCCGCATTTTGCCTCTTCCAATCTATCTTCATGAAAAGTTCCTCCGCAATTTCCTCGCAACCATAGAAATGAATTCCAAATTCCTTTCCCAAATTTATGTTCTACCGAACCCATAATGGTACGCTAGTGTTAGTCGTAGGTTCAAGTATCTCTGCCAGTTCCGCTGAGTTCAAAGGTAGGACCAATAACAGTATAACAAATACAAAAAGTAAGCGGATACAAACTAGTATGGTACACAAAACAAACTAACAGTATAACAAATACAAAAGATAAGTGCATAATAAACTAGTATGGGATGTAAAAAAGCCAACACCACTAACCCCAAAAACTACAGCCCCAACACTACGAACCAGAAACTCCAGACCCAAAGGAGCACTCCCCTATTACTACCGCCGCGCTCCCAACCCCTAACCCTCCATTCCTATCAAGGGTCATGTCCTCTATAAGCTGTAATTGCTCCATATCATGCCTAATCACCTCCCTCCAATATTTCTTCGGTCTACCTCTAGCCCGCCTAAAACCATCCATAGCCAGAGTCTCACACCTCCGCACTGGAGCATCAGGGCCCCTCCTCATCATATGCCCGAACCAATGTAGCCTCACTTCTCGCAACTTAACCTTCACCAAGGGAACTCCCACCTTCTCCCGAATAATCTTATACCTCACCCTATCTTTCCTGGTATGTCCACACATCCATCGCAACATTCGCATCTCCGCCACCTTCACCTTTTGGATGTGGGATTTCTTAACTGACCAACACTCCGCTCCATACAGCATGGCCGTCCGGACTACCAGTCTGTAGAACTTACCTTTAAGCTTCGGGGGCACCTTCTTATCACAAAGGACTCCCGAAGCGAGCATCCACTTCAACCACCCTGCCTGCCCCAATACGATGCGTGACATCCTCGTCAATCTCACCATTACCCTAAATCATAGACCCCAGATACTTGAAACTCTCCCTCTTCTGGATGGCCTGAGAGTCTAGCTTCACAACCACTCCATCTTCTTGCGACAGAAATGAAGAACATTTTCCATAAAATCATACCACTTTCACCATCAGATAAGTCTCCAAGCCTTGAAATGGCATCTAGAAGTGCATGTTCATGCTCCTGCAGAAGAAAAAGTCAGTATGCTTGTGCAACAAATTTGCGAGTATTAAACAACTACTGGAAAGTTGAGTGTCAATAACCTTCA
Organism: Capsicum annuum; assembly: GCF_002878395.1. NCBI lineage: Eukaryota > Viridiplantae > Streptophyta > Magnoliopsida > Solanales > Solanaceae > Capsicum > Capsicum annuum. The sequence continues at coordinate 52,422,592 of NC_061120.1, read as the reverse complement.
GCATTTTCTTTGCCTTCTCAACCTCCAGAGGATCTGGATGGCCAGCACCAAAGATCCTCTCCACCTAACCACATTAACCAGTCAACGAATCAATGTACAAAGTGAAATGTGAGGCAGACAACAAATGCAGAGCTTACCTCTTTGATTAATGTATCAGTATGAAGTAACTGAATATCATCAGATCCCTTCTTTCCCATGCCATTCTGTGATAGCGGAAAATCTTTTCTGGACTGAGCTTTAGTCAAGCCCCTACCTCTCCCTGCACCTGGAGTACTAGCACATCCAGCAGGTCTAGCCATGGCATGACATGGTCCACCATAATTTCCATAATGAGAAATTCCAGGGTCTTCACCCTCCCACTGAATATCCTCAGGAGAAATCTGTCAGGGTAAGGAAATACAAGTCTAAACCTTGAAGAAGCTCTAAAAAAACAACTGAAAGAAATGTCGGAAGACAAAACTGATTACCATATGCCATACTGTTTTGTTTTCTTTTTGATATACATTACCATACCCAAATTATAAATAATTGACAGGTGAATGAGGTGCTACATTTATCAGGAAAACTCAAGATTGTTCAGATTAGGGAATATCAGGTATGTAACAGACATAAATATCGATGCCTCTTCAAAATGTTGTAGATGAATATCATGCAATACCAGTCCAAGAAATGAAGATATGTCCGTTCATTTGGGATATCAATGCACTGAGCAAGTTAGTATGTCAATATCAGAATCAGTCTCCTTATGTAATTAATGAAAGTAGAATAATCATTTACTGAGAATAACTAGTGCTTTAGCATGTCAATACCAGAATCAGAAGTCTCCTTTTGTGATTAAGGCAAGTAGAATAATCATTTATCGAAGAATAACTAGCACCTGAACATTCATAGCTTATTAACAATGGCTGAAGTAATACTTCTAGAGAGTTTAATGCAACTCTATTTTTGATGAAGTAAGAAATTTCATTAGAAAAAAAGCATCAAGCAGATTCTAAAAGTCTATTTTTGATGAAGTAAGAAATTTCATTAGAAAAAAAGCATCAAGCAGATTCTAAAAGTTACAATAAATATGAATGAGGTCCTGTACAGATAAAAGACTATGCTAGGATTAAGGACAAAGTCAAAAAATTCGATCAGTTCATTTTACAGTAGTCAAGTAATCCAGTTAAAGAATTTTTTGGGGGGATAACTGTGGTGCCCGGGCCAGTTTTCGACTAAATCCACGGGATACCTGCCACCTTCCACTAGCAACAGACACCAGGTAATTCTGTCCACCAAAGCCAGGACAGCTGGGAAGAATCACTCAGTGTTTTTTGTCTCTGCTGGGATTTCAACACACTCAGGTTCTCAACCAACTTCATTGACCACTAGGCCACACCTAGTGTAATCCAGTTAAAAATTATTAACAATGGTTGAAGTGATACTACTAATCATACTCCAGACTATGGTAGGATTAGGGAGCTAACAAAGTCAAAAAAATTGATCAGTTCATTTTAAAGCAGTCAAGTAACCCAACGAAAGATTAACAACAATGGTTTAAGTGATACTACTTTCACGGTTTATTAACAATGGTTCAAATGATACTACTTATCATACTCCAGAAAGTTCACTGCAAGTAATCCAACTAAAGTTTCCAAATCATTTCAATAAGCAGCCAGGTAACTAAATCAATTGCCACAAAGTAACATGTATTCCAACAACCAAAGCTCAAAGTAATCATGACTACATTCTTTACATAACATTCAACTGTTGAAAGAAAACCATGCTACAACTTAGAGAAAAGGTAGCAGTAAACTGAAAAGAGTACTCTGGAACAGCTAAAAACATCCTCCATCAGTGTTGTGAAAAGCGCCGAAGCGCTCACTTTAAGCGTGAAGCGAATCGAAGCGACAGTGGGCCGCTTTTTACCACTGAAGCGATGGGGCGAGGAAAAAGCTCGCGCTTCAGGTCCAGAAGCGAGAAGCGATGAAACAAAAAAAGCGCAGAAAAGCTTGCTTAAGTGATATTTAAGGGTTTTTTTAGGGCTTTAATGGTTTATTCGATTTATTTTAGTTAAAACCCTTAAGTGACTTGTACAACTGTAGAGCTGCTGCTGTGACTACTGTGGAACTGCTGCTGAAAGTATGTGACTTCTTCTTCTGTTAGGGTTTTCTGTTTTTTTTCTCTTCTTCTTCTCTATTACTCTCTTTCATCTCTTTTCTTTGCAGCTCTGTTTTTTTCCTCTTCTTCTTCTCTGTTTTCCAGCTCTGTTTTCTTCTTTTTACTTCTTTTTTTGCCGGATGTAATCTGAATTCCAGCTCTATTTTTCTTCTTTTTACTTTTTTTTTGCTGTATGTAATCTGACTTCCAGCTCTGTTTTTCTTTTTTTTTTTTGCTGTATATAATCTGACTTGTGTCTATCCATATATATGTTCATTATTTTGTTTTCTCTTGTAGTATATTTCTTTACTCAATGGCGCAAAAAAGAGATCCAACTTGGGCATATGGAATTGCAATAGGCAATATTAACACACGAATAAAATGTTTTTTTTTTTTGACAATATATATATCAGTGGAGTATTTCGTCACAAGAAACATCTTATTGGTGGTTACAAAGATGTCATTGTATGTCCAAAAGTCCCGAATGTTGTTAAGGAAGAAATGAAAGAGTCTGAAGAAAAAAAATGAGCTTAAGACTCAAATGAGTCATGATGCAACAATGGTTGATCTAGTTCATGATGATCAAACGGAGAATGATGAAGTTGAAGTGAATATGCCACTGGGGCCTCCTTCAAAATACCAAAGTAAGTCTTCAGCTAGCCGGAGTGGATCATCCACCGCTAGCAATGTTAAAGGTCCTATGGATACCTATTTCCCACAACAACCCAATGAAAAAAGAAGATGTGGAGTCTAGGAAGATTTTAAGGGACCGTGTTGTATCCGCTTTTGCAAGGTGGATGTATGACGCGAGCCTCCCTTTTAATTGTGTTAACTAATCTAAGAGTTTTGAGAGCATTTGAGGATTGGTTTATATTACCCAACAAATCGCACCACCTAAACGGGAGCTTGTAGGTGACGCGTTCAAACCTTCAAATAGATGCAAGCAAGGTTGCCTACATACATCCTTCGGTCTTTCTTGGAATTCTGCACCATAACGTCTTTTAACGTCTCCTTGGACGTGAGTTGGGCTACTCCAGCGCCGGCTTAGAAGTACCGGTGCCAGGTAAGTGAACGCCCTCCCTCTCTCTTTCGCTCCCCCTTTTGTTTTCTCTCTCCTCCCCCTTTTCTCTCCTCCCTTTTCGCAGCTTTCACTGCTCATGCCAGCGGGATAAGGTTTCTGTCGGCTCGACCCCGATGACGAAGTCAGTGTGCAGCACCGGACAAAGGTGACCAGATCTGACTCTGGCATGTCCAGACTACCAGACTTTGCTCGACCAAATCTAATTCTGGCGACATTCCGACGAAGCTTCGGCGACTAATTTCTGCCGCAATTTGCCGGAATCCAACATACCACGCAAGAGAAGAGGACTTGGTCTACAAGCATAACCCGGTGACTTCTAACCTTTAATATTTACTTTTTCTTTTCTTCTTCTTTCTTTCTTATTATCTCGTGTCTCTTGACTTGTTCTTAATTTGTGGGATTGATTGCTTTCTTGTATTGGTAACTTGTATTGCTTTCTTACTATTTGTTTTGTTGTTCTTGGTGTTAGGCCGAATAGTGAGCTTTGTGTGTGCCTCCTGTTGTTTTTGTTTCTATCCTTGTTTGTATTTATTTTTTTTAAAACTGGTAACTTCTTATATACTCAGAACAAGGTTATGCACAACCATATTTACAAGCGTACTACCAAACTCTATGATCCTACATCAATAATGAGTCTAAAACATCAATAATAGAGACAGGATCATTTGACCATATCTGATTACACCAAAAACACAAAATCAAGATACAATTTAACTTGATTTGTTGCACACTATTTTCTACATTTTCAAAACACCTGGAATTCCTTTCTTTCCAGATCGACCACCAAATGCTAGCTAGAACTATCCTCCATTTGCTTCTACTCTTTGCTTGCATTCCAACTAGATCCCAACTTGATAGGGCTTCTGTAATCTTCCCTGGCATACACCATGATACACCTCTAAGGTTCAAAAACACTCTCCACAACTATCCTGTTATCTTGCAATGCAAAAACAAATAGTTAACTATTTATTCATTCTCACCACATAGAAAGCATCTGGGGCATATAGTTATTCCCCTTTTCATGAGATTCTCCTGAGTAAGAACTGCCTCCCTTGCCAAAAGCCATACAAAACATGCGTACCATTGATAAGAACTGAAAAACTCACTGTTGAAATGCAATAACTTATCCAGTGAATCCATTGTTGCCCAATCCAATCCTTCTCAAAACTGCTATCAGGTAAGCCCAACTGACATTGTCATAGGCTTTTTCGACGTCTAACTTGCAAATTATTCCTGGTTTTCCTTGCTTCTGTTTAGATCCCACAACTTCATTAGCCACCAGTACTACATCCATAATTTGTCTGCCTTTGATGAAGGCCATTTGTTGAGAGTCGACAAGTTTTCCCATCACCCTTTTCAACCTTTCCGTAAGAACTATGAAAAATATTTTATATATGCTACCAATCAAGCTAATTGATCTGAAATCTCTCAATTCTTTAGCACCTTTCTTTTTTGGGATTAAAGCTATAAAAGTGGCATTGTAGCTCCTCTCAACATTTCCTGCTCATAAAAGTTATGGAATGCATTCATGACATATGTTCTTACCACTTCCCAGCACTTGCTGAAAAACACCATAGTGAAGTCGTCGGGTCCTGGAGCTTTATTTGTTGCACATAACTTTATACTTCTCAACACTTCCTCCTCAAATATTGCTTGAAGGCACTCACTTTCTTCCGTTGTTATAACTGGGCAATTATGGAAGTGACTGGCTGGTCTCCATTGCACTGTTTCAGTGTACAAATTTTGGTAAAAATCTACTATCTCCCCTTCGATTCTCGCAGAATCCTGAGTGAGTTCTCCTGGTACGAGCAGTTGGTCTATTCTATTATACCTTTTGTGAGCATTTGCAACTTTGTAGAAGAACTTTGTATTCCTGTCCCCCTCTTTTAGCCATAAGGCTCTGGATCTATGTCTCCATGCAATCTCCTCCCTTTTAATCAATTCCTTGTATTCTAGCATTAACCCTGCTTTTGTTTGAATCTCTTCTTCAGTAAGAATTTTACCTCTTGATATTGATTCTGATTCTGCCAACTTACTTAACAGGATCTTTTTTTGGACACCTAAATTCCCTTGCTCACCTTTGCTCTACTCTTTGAGTTTGCTTTTCAAAGCTTTCATTTTGCATGCTAGAATGTAATCCGGTCTACCAGCAAAATTAAAGTTGTTCCACCATCCCCTAATTCTGTCAGTGAAGCCATCAGTGTTCAGCCACCAATTTTCGAACTTAAAGTAGCCTTTTTTCCTATTCCAAGCTCCACTTTGAATAGCAATAGGAGTGTGATTAGAAGTTATCCTCTGTAATGGCATTTGTTTCAAGTTATTAAAACACCCATCCCATTCTTCTGATATTAGAATCCTATCAATTCTTGATGCAGTTTCATGATTTTTCCCCTTTAAACGAGGTATATTTGGTATCCTCCAGCTGCAAATCGATGAGACACATGTCCTCAGTAAAATCTGAGAATTCTTTCATCCCCCTTGTTCTTCTAGTACAATTCCTCTTCTCCGAGATGAACCTACATATATTAAAATCCCCACCTACTGCACATGGTCCTTCCATCAGACCCCTAACAGACCCAACTTCCTCCCATACTAATCTCCTTTCAACATAGCAATTAGGGGCATAGACCCCTATAATATGGCAGGAGAAATTTTGCATCAGTGCTTCAAATTTACATGTTAAGGTGTACATCCATGTTTCTAGGACCTCCCTCTTCCAAACTCTACTATCCCAAAGCATCAGAATTCCTCCTCTTGTCCGGCTAGCCTCTAGACAAGCAAATTTTATCTACCTCACACCCCACCCCACCCCACATAATTGTTTAACTATTTCTGTCAACTCCCCTTCTAGCTTTGTTTCTTGTATGCATATAATATCAGCATTCCAACCCATCACCATACTTTTAACTAATCTCCTTTTATCCCTACATTTTAAACCCCACACATTCCAAGAAATCAATTTGAACTGCATTAAGCAATTTTCGAATAGTTTCTCCCCTTGTTCCTATTGCCCCCACTCTTGAATTTCACATCAAAAGCCACCAAACTCTTTAGTTCTTGTGCCCCTTTGAATCTGGATCTTTTCCATATTGCGTCTGATTCCATTCTTTTTGCTATCCTACAGCTATCTACTTGCAGTAATAGTTCCAAAGCTTCCTCCTCATGCCCCAAAAAGTCAGCTCCCAGTAATTTGCCTAATTTTAGCATATTTTGTTGCACCGCGAAAGAAGTTTCCTTCTTTTTTCTTTGATCAACAGTTGTGTTTGAACTCGCAGGGGCTTTACGTCTTCAATCTCCCAATTCTCCATTGTTGCAGCTTCATCTTGGACCACTATTTCTGTCGAGATTATATCTAAGTTCACAGTCACCGCCCTCGACATCCCCTGTACTTCTAATTCCATCAATTCCTTGGTAGAATCATCTTCCCTGACCTCGCTTACATTGACTACTGCTTTATCCGAGTTTTCCGTGCTAATCTCCTTGGTCTGCATGGTCTTTTGATCGAGGCTCTAAGAGAAAGGTTCTTTCGCATTATCACAAAAGAGTTCTATTGCGATTTGACTAGGCCCCTATGTTGATCTCTCATTAAATATCACATGGGCTGCAAAATCAGGCCCACCTTCTGAATTAAAAGATGATATATATGTTGATCTCCTATTAAATATCACATGGGCTGCAAAATCAGGCCCATCTTCTGAATTAAAAGATGATATATCATTGTACTTCCTGATCCGGCCCAATTGTGGGGTTTCATTTAAGTTGGTGGTGTGCCCCTCACGTGTGTTTTCTGCTCCACGTGATCCATCTGTAAATTAAGGAAAACCCATGTGGTTTTTGCAGATCGAATCCCTAGATTGATGGGAATTCAAAATCATAGTACAATTGTTGCCTTTGTTTAACCTCTGGATAAAAGGGTGGACTATGTAACCGTCAACATCATCATCTTTGGTAGCTTTTTGGGGCAACTCCAGCAATCTTTCACATCTGGGTTTGTTCTCGGCCCAAATCGAGATGAAAAAAGTGTTGCCGTTATGAGCTATTGATACTTCACGGGGTATCTTTCTTCCATCATTAGCCACCAAAATTCTTGCCCATTTCATGTGATTTCTGAGCTCCGTCTGTTCTTCTGTGGCCACCCAACCTTTACACATTTGTCCAACTTCATAGAAAACCTTTTGCGATCATAGGTGTAGAGGTATTCCAATTGCTCTGATCCATGTCTCCTTTGGTAGAATGGAATTGGTAACACAACTTGCCATTAGAGACCATCTTTCAAGGTTGAATCGTTTCTTCTTCCAGGTCCACTGACCTTGTAGCACTTGCTCTGCCATGTATCTATTTGGAAATTCAAAAAGGAACATGTCTCCGTACATCTTATAGATGTTCATCCCAAAAACATTTTTCCAGTCTTGAGATGACCATGCCCTCATATCAACCAGCGTGGGCTTCTCCTTGCAGATCATCTCTAGGCTACCAACAAGACATCTACTCAACAGTCCCTCATCTTGAGACTTTGAAGAGCCAGCAATTTCAATTCTGCCTGCCAAGCTATTCACTGCAGCTTCTCGAATGTCTCTAGATTGCCATTTACTTTCCTTAACTGCTTTTGCAAAGGGGTAGTTGGCTTCTGTTAACACTGAGGGACCAACATATTCCTGCTTTTTGGGGTCTTTAATGAAGTTCTCAATCTTAAATGCTATGTCACACCAACCTGCATTTAATGTTATCTCTAGTAAAATCAATACTGACCTCCCTCCCTTATTTACTGAGAGAGTACTCATGTATCTCCCATGCTCATTCTGCTTTCTTGTGCTAAAAACTATTTCATCTCTTTCTGAGGTTTTCCATCTTCTGACCACCTTCGATCTTTGAAAGCTTCTCTTAAAGTAAAGCAAATCCACTCCATTATCTTGTTGCTCATTGATGTTCTTCTCATTAGTCTTCTACTACTCTCCACCTATTCGTACCAAACTGCATTGACTGAGTTCCGTCTAGTAATGTCATGACTTAAAACCAGAATTGAAGTAAATCCTGTTCCTTTCCATCTTGAAAGAAAGCGACTGCAAATTATACCGGATGTACAACCTGTAAAAAGGATTAGAAGATATAACTAACAAAGAAGGTGCTAGCTAGGCAAAGGATGGAGGAAAACCTACTCTCAGTCACCGAAAAAGATGACTCTCTTCTAAGAAGTAGGAGAGAGAGTATTTTTGGGGAATGTGCCTAAGAGATAACTGATATCTTTGGTTTTTAAATATGAGTTGTTTGTATTTTTTGAGTAGTGGCTTTAGGCGTTGATGGTAGGATAAGGTCATGTCCGAGAAGGCAGCGGCTGGGGGATGTTTTGGGGGTGGGGGAAAGGTGAAAGTTGGTACGGGGGTAGGGGAAGAGGGGGGTGCTAGGTTGGGAGTGGGGGCAAGGTCCGGTTTTAGGACAGGTTTGGGGTATAGAGTGGAGTGGTAGAAGTAGACGGGATGCAAAAGTTGATAGGTTGAGGGTTGGGTCTTGGAACATAGGGATCATTCAGGGTAAGTTCATAAAGCTTGTGAAGATTCTTAGAAAAAGAAGGATCAATATTCCGCGTGTCCAGGAAACCAAGTGGGTAGGGTCTTAAGGCTAGGGATGTGGAGGTTACAAGTTGTGGTACTCAGGAAGTGAGAGACGTAGGAATGGAGTAGGCATCTTTGTAGACGAAGAACTTAGAGGGCAAGTAGTGGAGGTTAAGAGGGTCGGCGGTAGGTTGATGACTATTAAATTGGTCATTGGAGGGGTCTACTCTGAACGTGTGTAGTGTTTATACGCCGCAGGTGGGCGTGGACGAGGAGGAGAAGAAGCGGTTTTAGGAGGCTTTGGACGAGGTGGTGAGAGGCATACCTAGCTTTGAGAAGATTGTTGTAGCAGGGGATTTCAATGGGCATATCAGGGTGTTACCAGAGGGCTATGGCAATGTGCATGGAGGTTTTGGTTTTGGGGAGAAGAATGAAGAAGGAGCTTCTCTGTTGGATTTTGCGAGGGCCTTTGGGATGGTGGTAGTGAACTCGAGCTTTCCAAAGAAGGTGGATCACCTGGTTACCTTGCGAAGCGCGATAGCCAAGACTCAGATTGACTTGTTGCTGCTTAGGAAGGGGGATAGGGTGTTTTGTAAGAATTGTAAGGTCATTCCGAGTGAGAATCTTTCGAACCAGCACAAGCTTCTAGTGATGGACCTGGGTATAAAGAAGGATGAGAAGAAAAGGGGCAGGGAGGGTCGACCCAAAATAAAGTGAGGTGGCATGACGTCGATGACTGCATTGGAGATAGAGGAAAAGGTGGCGCGGATAGGGGTGTGGGAGTGTAAGGGGGACGTGAATGGTACGTGGGATAGGGCTGCTAGGTGCATCAAGGAGACTGCTAGAGAAGTGTTGGGTGTCTCAAGAGGCCGGGCTAGCCAACATCGAGGGGACTGGTGGTGGAATAAAGAAATTAAGAAGAAAGTGGAGACTAAGAAATGGGCGTATGCTAAGTTGGTTGAGAGTAAGTATGAAGAGGAGAAGCGGGTAAATGGGAGGCGAAGGTGACAGCGTTCGAAAGTTTGTATGCGGGGTTAGAGAAAAGAGGTTGTATAGGTTTGCTAAGGCTAAGGAGAGGAAGGGTCGTGACCTCGATCAAGTGAAGTGTATTAAGGGGAGGATGGTAGAGTGCTAATGGAGGGCGTTCACATTAAGAGAAGATGGCAGTCATATTTTCAGTCTTTTGAATGATAAGGGAGACAAAGACATTGTGTTAGGGGAACTGGAGCACTCAGAGGAGTGTCATGATTTCAGTTATTGTAGACACTTTAAGGTAGAGGAGGTCAGAGAGGCTATTCGCAGGATGACGGGGCCTGATGAAATTCCAGTGAATTTTTGAAAGTTTTCTGACGAGGCTGGGTTAAGGTGGTTGACTAATTTGTTTAACGGCATTTTCAAAACTACGAAAATGCCCAAGGCTTGGAGATGGAGTACTATGATTCCTTTATATAAGAACAAGGGTGTCATCCAGAGTTGCAACAACTATAGTGGTATTAAGTTGTTGAGTCACACTAGAAAGATCTGGGAGAGAGTGGTCGAGCGGAGGTTGAAAAGGATAGTGTCTATTTCGAAAAATCAGTTTGGATTTATGCCTAGTTGCTCGACCCCAGAGGCAATTCACCTAGTGCGGAGACTGGTGGAGCAGTATAAGGAAAGGAAGAAGGACTTACATATCGTGTTCATCGACTTGGAGAAGGCGTACGACAGTTCCTAGGGATATTCTTTGGAGATGCTTGGAGGTGAGTGGGGTCCCGTTGGCGTACATCAAATCGATTAAAGACATATATGATGGAGCAAAGACTCGGGTGAGGATGGCGGGAGGAGGTTTAGAGCATTTCCGTGTCTTGACAGGTTTGCATTAGGGATCGACTTTTTAGCCCATTTTGTTTGCTTTGGTGTATGTTTCTTGCAGATGATGTAGTTTTGACTGATGAGACGCATGGGGGGGGGGGGGGGGGTGAATGATAAATTGGAGGTTTAGAGACAAACCCTTGAGTCTAAAGGGTTCAGGTTGAGTAGGAGCAAGATAGAGTATATGGAGTGCGAGTTTAATGACTTGTGGCAGGAGAACGAGGAGGTAGTAAAGTTGGATTCTCAGGTTGTTTGTAAGAGGAATAGTTTTAGTTATCTCGGGTCCAAGATTCAAGGGAAGGGAGAGATTGATAAAGATGTCTCCCACCATATTGGGGCAGGATGGATGAAGTGGAGGCTCGCCGCGGGAGTGTTGTGTGATAGGAAGGTGCTGCCCAAGCTTAAAGGCAAATTCTACAGAGTGGCCGTCCGGCCGGCCATGCTGTATGGAGTGGAGTGTTGACCAGTCAAGAACTCCCACATTCAAAAATTGAAGGTGGCGTTGGATGTGTAGACTTATTAGGGGTGATAGGGTTAGGAATGAGATTATTCGGGAGAAGGTGGGAGTGGCTTCAGTAGAGGACAAGATGCGGGAAGTTCAGTTGAGATGGCCCAATCATGTGATGAGGAGAGACACGGATACCCCAGTTCGTAGGTGTGAGAGACTAGCTTTAGATGGTTTCAGGCGGGGTAGGAGTAGGCCAAAGAAATCCTGGAGAAAGGTGATATGGAGCAGTTACAGCTTACTAAAGACATGACCCTAGATAGGAAAGTGTGGAGGACACGAATTAGGTTAGACGGCTAGTGCATGTGGGTGAGTCGAAGCCAGTAGTTAAGAGAGTTTTGGGGTAGCCGAGCCGGTAGTCTTAGGGCTAGGTCTATAGGTTGGAGCTGTTAAGGAGGGGAGGGGGTAGGGAGGTGCCTTTCGTTCGTTAGTGTAGGGGTATTACTTTGTGGGAGTCTTATTTTTGTTATTCCATCTTGTTTCATGCTTTATTACGAATTAGTTTACTATTCTTTGTCTTGAGCCGGGGGTTTATCGGAAACAACCTTACTTCTCCGGAGGTAGTGGTATGGACTGCGTACATTTTACCCTCCCCAGACCCCACTATGTGGGAATACTTGGGTTTTTTGTTGTTGTTGTTGTTGTTCCTGCTGTTGTTGTTGTACTCTGAGAGTTTTGGTGAATTTATTGAGGCAGTAGGCCAATATGGCCAGGAATGAAGGCCCCAACGTATCATGAAGTTAGAGTTCCTTGTCAAAAAAATGAGGTGGAGAAAACAAATAACATTGTTGAGGCTCATAAGGTTCAATGGAAAAACTATGGATGTTGCATTATGATGGATAAATGAACTGACAAAAATGGAAAAATGGTAATCAATGTTTTGGTGAATTCTCCGATGGGGAGTGCATTCCTTGAATCTAATGATACTAGTGACACTTCTACTAGTGCTACTAAAATGTTCAAATTGTTTAAGAAACACAATCTTGAAAATTGGGAAGGAAAATGTGGTGCAAGTTGTGACTGATAATGCAAAAAACGGGTGAATTGTTGAAGGGAGTGTACCCGCATATTTTCTGGATTCCTTGTGCTGCTTATTGTATCAACTTAATGTTTGGTGATATTTTCAACGAAGCCCCATATTCTCCAGGTGAATAAGTGGTTCAGTTTTCCTTATCAATCTTCATGTCAATTATCTATACTTAGTTTACTAACTACTAAATCTATTTTTGAACAATTTTTGCTAAGGCGGTTAAGATACATTCTTCTATCAGTTAAATAGCATTATTGTTGAACATGATGAGAAGATACACAAACCAAAGAAATCTGGTAAAACCTGTGAAGACAAGGTTAGCAAAAGCTTTTCTGACTTTGCATAGTTTCTATATGCAAAAGAAAAATTTGAGAACCTTGTTCATGTCAAATGAAAGGAATGAGAGTATCTATGCAAAGAAAGCTCTTAGGAAAGAAGTTGCCTAACACATCATTAGTCCATCTTTTTGGAATGACACCGTAAAAGCACTTAGAGTTGGCGGTCCTCTAGTTAATGTACTTTGTTTGGTGGATGGAGAGAAAAAACCACCAATGGTTTACATTTATGAAGCCATGGATAGGGCAAAAAGAAGTATTGAAAAGGCATTTGATTATGATAAAAGGAAATATGAGAAGGTTTTGAAATTATTGATGCAAGGTGGACGGATAAACTTCATCAACCTTTGCATGCAGCGACACATATTTTGAACCCCGGGCTCTATTATAAAAATAGTGAGATGATGTGCGGCTGGGATATCATGCATGTCTTGAAAGGATGATCCCAAATAAAGCTTTGATAGACAAAATATGGGAGGAGCTTGGTAGGTACATGAAAGCTGATGGCTACTTAGATTGGAATCAGCCATTATAGCTAGAAACTTAGGTGAGCATTTCAACTTATAATTGTGTTTAGCGCTTAAATTTTAAGTTATTAACTTTTAAATAATTCTTCTACAGTTGAATGGTGGATGCAATATCGCCATAATGTCCAAAACTCGCAACAGTTTGCCATTAGAGTTCAAAGTTTAACTTGTAGCTCATCCGGTTGCGAGAAAAATTGGAGTGTGTACGAACATGTGAGATACTACATTACATTACTATGTAATCTGAATTGTCCTAAGTACTCCTATTAATTACTTTCTACAGCTTATGCAGATTCATACTAAAAAAAGGAATAGACTTAAGTAGAAACGCCTCAATAATCTAGTGTTCATCAAACATAATAGAACATTGGTGCGTCGTTACAATGCTCACGATATCATTGATCCAATTATGTTGGATAATGTTGATGACGAAAATGAATGGTTAAAGGGAACCCCTTCAAATCATGAAGATGCAGAAGCATAACGAAGGAGAAGATCTCACTTATGGTCATGTTGCTTCAGCAAGGGGTTTGAGGAAAGTATTTATGGTCTTAGGGGGAGTACTTTGAGGAGCAAGGAAAGAGCAGGTTCAAGTAGAACCCTTGTCGATGAGGCTTCTGATGATGAAGAAGATATTGTTCAAGATAATAGTGTGATGGCACTTCAAGAGTTTGGAGACCTTATTGAGGAATAAATAAAAGTTCTAAACTTCTCTCTAATTGTTGGTTTCTCTATTCGTGTTGGTTGATTAAGACGCAAGACTGATTTTTAGTACTTAGCAGTTTGCTTGAATGCTTGTTATGACTATCTATTGTCTTTTTAATCTAAGTATTGTAATGACCCTCACGGTTATTTTCCATGTTTTCATACATTTTCGGTGTCTAGAGCTTTTCCATAACTACCCCAAGTTATTTATGATTTGTTGGGACTAACAGTTTGATTTTCGAGCGGTTTGTTTGAGAATTTTAGTGATACCAAATACATTGTGGAATAGTTAATCTAAATTAGCATTTGGTAGAAATATAATTTATTACCCTTCTAAAATATTTTTAACTTGTATAAAATTCTTTAATTATGGTATATCTATGTTAATTTATAAATAGGTTTATAAACTTATTAATATTTTAAGCGGAGATATAGTGAGACTAGCTATGTTAAAATATTATTATTCTATAATAGAGGTTTTATTAGTAATAATTTTCTATTTATTATGGTATATTCAAAATAGTATATTTATTTTAACATGAACTCATGCAATACCTGAGTGTGTGTGTGTGTATATAATGGGACAAAAATATTTTGAAAGTCGGACCCACACACCCCACGTGGAAGTGGGGAATGTTGGCAGCTATATATAAAGTGCCACTTATCCATTGCACAAGTGCATTATATTGACACCTACTTTAAGTATCATTAATTACTATATATAACTAATGTGCCAACACATATTATGTTAACTTGAGAGCTTTTGGAATCAATTTCCAATAGCTAATATAGTGTTTAGGTGTTTAAACAAATTTTAACCTCAATTTAACCTTACCCTAAACGAACATTACTCCTATTTTGGTAAATATTGAAGAGAAATGATGTGGGAAAATATTTTTATGAAGTATTAGAACGGAAGAAACTCAAGTTATTCAAGCTCGTGTTCTAGTGGAACACTCTTCTTAGACTTCTCCGGAGGTTTCTAGCTTTGGCGTCCCGGTAAGCTACCTACGCTTATCCCATCTTTAAATTGAGCTTATTTACGGTAACTGTGTGCTATTATGCTAGTTTTTGACTGGTAGTTGTAGTTCGTGTATCATTTGATATAGATATCATATGCCTTATTTTTCCGATTAAGACCATGTTCTAGTAAATTTCGGCCAGTTATCTTTTAGTATAATGTAGTATTTATGAGCTTAGGATGTGTATTTAAGTTGCGAAACCTTAGATTTATCTTTTTTTTAACTAAGTTACACGAATGGTTATTTAGATGTATTTTAACTACTATTTAGGGTCAATATATATTGTGAAATTTGGCACCACTGCGGCATCGGTTACAATTGGTCTGCGTTTTAATTTTACAATTGGGTATGATTACTATAAGTTCCGATTGGAGTCTGGAATTTGGTTATGATGAGTTGGGAGTTCTGGTACTGGTACTGATTATTGTTGTTCTGGGAGTTGTGGTTTCTCCGAGTTCTAGTTCGAGTTCGGCATCTGATTATGAGTTATGTTGTATATATCATATACGTGGCCTCACGTTATTACCCACTATTTCCAGTTCGAATCCGACATATGGACTCTTGTTATTATCCACCACTATCGGTTACGAGCCCAACGTCTAGCCTATGTTACTACCCATTGGTGTCGGTTCGAGCCCAGTGCACATTTGAATGACTACTACGGTTTCTTGGGATTGGTTCAGTTATGAATTATTTATGTTTATTTTTTGTAAATACTTCTTGTATGTCCCACCGGCTTATAGGGGCATGGTTGGATTAATTGTCTTCTTTGATGTGCCTGGCGGGCTCATGGGCCCAGTTAGCTTATGTTTGGTTTGCCTTTTATTACTGCATTATTTATCTTTCTGTATCGTTTTTACTTATTTCTTTATCGCATTTGCGTAGCTCAATAGTGGTTTACCTTTCTATACCTATTTACTATTGACTTAGACTACACCCTCACATCTTAGATTATTTTTCCTGTATTGAGCCCAGCCAGCCGATGATACCTACTACCCATTGTTTTGGTACTCATACTACACTTCTACATCTTTACCCCAATGCAGATCCGAGTACTAGCAGTCGGCATTGACGTGATTCCTATTTTCCGGTACTGATCCGGAGCAAGGTGAGCTTGTTGTCGTCTGAGGCTAATCCTCCTCTATCTGATCCAGTTTAGTCTTTTGTACTCGAGACTGCTTCTATATATTGTTTATGTTTTGGATTCTATCTAGTACTCTAGGTATCTTTTAGTAGTGACTCTAATATCGACCTTACCAGGTTGGGAGGGATTCGTTTGTACATTTTGGTCTTTTTCCTTCCCTCGTTTTGATATACTTCATATGTTACCTTTCTGTTTACCACTTATTATTACAATTGTTATCGTTATATGTGATCTTTTCTGATCTCTTCCCATTAGCCCGTTAGTTATCGTTCCAAGCTATGGCTTGGCTTGCCTACTGGTGGGATAAGGTAAGCGCCATTATGACTTAAGAAATTGGGTCGTGACAGCTTTGAAAGATTATGTTATTTATTAAGTGCTTGATTTTTTAATTTATGCATGTTCAATATTTTTAAATTTTGTACTAAATATCGCTTTAAAGGAAAAAAGGAGTGTGCTTCGCTTCACGCTTCTGTAAAGCGAGCCGTCGTCGCTTTTTTTCGCCTCTCGCTTTTCAAAACACTGCCCTCCACCACCAAAGAGATGAAAACAGGTAAGTGAGGGCTTTGGTAAAACTGATCCAAGATACTATGCACTTTTTTTCATCAAGAGAATCCCCATTCTAACCAATATATAGCCGTCCATGGAATACCAGAATGTATATTACTGAAACAAACTTCCCAAAAAACTATATGCAAGAAGACTTTAGTTCTCCCTGGAAAGAAAACATAAGCTGTAACTCCAATAAACATAGACAAAGGTGTCCTTCACATGCACCATCAGTGCTCCAATCAAAGGCTTTACGAGGACAAAAAAGTAAGACTATCATATAGGATGATACACTAAAAACAAATTTATGTACACTAAAATATCAATCTCATTAATATGACGACAGTCAAAAGACATCAATACAAATTCAACAATATATGGAAGAAAGGAAAGGAAATTTCGCAGAATCACTACTCAGCAATATGATAATTAAGAACTAGAACAATCAAACAGTCTTGACATCATCCATCCAAGTAGAACTGCGCTAGACAGAAAATGCCAGAACTCTACACTAATACATAATACTAGCGATAACAACAAAAGTTGTTCTTTGTTTAACTAGTTTACCTATACTACAACTTTTGAGCCAACACTTGTACAGGATTCTGCCAATGCATATTCCAAAAAATGGAAGTATGAAGCAGCCTTCCACCAAACTACATTATATATGAAAGACATGCAACGAAATATGGTTTTTACCATGAGTTAGGTATTACAACAACAACAAAAATATACCTAGAGTAATGCCACAACTGGGGTATAGTCTGGGGAGGGTAGGATATACGCAGACCTTACCACTACCTTTGTGGGCAGAGAGGCTGCTGTTTCTGGTATAGGTATTAATAGACAAATTTAGCTACCAATAATTTACAGGAGCTAAAACCATTCCGATGCCCCCTTTCAGTAGTTTAAACGCAGAACACATATTGTTGCCCATCAAAATATGTGGCAACTATCTTATCAAGGGGAAATTCAAGTAAAGTCCACTCACATGGGTGTATTGCCCTCCCCTAGCCTTTTTCTGAAAGAAGTAGATCTGTTTCATAATTAAGAATACTTTTGAACTTGCCTTCTTAGTCTCCCTAACTGTTTCTTAGTGGTTGCTTGGAAGAGCAAACTTGCCGTCTTGCCCATGAAAAGTTTAAGACATTCTTTGCCCACATTACAACCCAATAAATACATATCATACAATATTCCTAGTGGTAGAATAGAAATGTTTCTTGATACCACCAACCTCATAAACCAATATGAAAATTATTTTCCAGTAGGACAAGCCAAAAAGTTATTTAAATGTTTTATTGCATGAGAAAATAGCATCTAACTACCTCAGCAAGGTTGACCCATTCCCATGTCTCATTTGCAGTACCCATGTCATAAACAAGAGCATGTCTACCCTGGAAATTCGCATTAAGATTTCAGCATTTAACCGTGGGGAGAAAAGAGTATATGTTCCAAGTAAGAAAGATCACGCCTACCTCAGCTCGATTAAAATCAGTTATTTGCGCTTCATAAAAATTATTGTCATCAGGCCATCTAGTTCTCACTTTCCTTCCAATCAATGTATCAAATGATGTTGCTTCAGCAGGTTTAGAAACCCGATTACCAAATTGGGTTCTTCCAGAAGGACCAGAAGTCGGGTACTGCATTTTCATCGAAGATGCACCAGGCATCATCTCGCCCTATGAAGATACACACAGCAGGAAAATATCAGAACAATAGACTGATGGGAATGCAAGCTTCCAAGGTTCTTAAGCACATCCGACTTACAGATTTATGCTTTTTCCCCTTCGGCCCTGCCATAGGTCCTCGCTTGGCAGCAGATGAAGATGGCTGGTTTGCAGCAGTTGTTGGAGGTGGATGAAAAGTAGGAGATGGTCCCGCAAAGGAATGAGAAGGTAAAGACTGGGCTATCTTCTGTTTCTTCCGTGACGCTGAGACAGAAGGGCTAGGTATTGGATCATGAACAGATTGACCAGCACAAAGCATACCAGGTTGATGCCCACCAGATTGTCTCCACTCCCTAAAAGCAAGCAATAGTGTAATATTAGCCTCAGAGTTTGACAAACTCCAAAGTATGTAAAGATTAACTAAATAAATTGAAGAGGGTAATGAGGAGAAGTTGCAAAAGCAGACCTTATTCTTCTTATGACATCATCATTATTAACTCTAGCAAGAAGTTCTCTATGTTCTTCATTGGATAGCCGTAACTCTTTTCTTAACTCAGTTATCAAGCTTTCTTTCTCCTGAAGAAAGCATATTAGTGGAGCAGTCATTAAAACCTGATCAAATAATAGAACAACAACTTCACGAGAATACTAATCACAAAATATTACCCATGTAATGGCATCAGCTTGAGCTTTAAAGGCTCTTAGAACCGAACTGTATGCTTCTTGCTCAAGTTGGTGAATTTGGGCCTCCATATCTGTTTCACCGTACATCCTCTGGTAGGGAACAGAACCAATGACAGCAGATCTTCCATTTCCAGTAATGCGACCAATACCTCTAGGAATCCTATTTTGTTGTGATGGAGGAAGATCATCATCAGTTCCTGCATAATATTGCAAGTTTTTGAGATATAGAATGCTAACCCTATGCATTACACGGAATTAAAAACACAATACAAATAATAAAACTCATCTATATGAGCACCGTACTATTAGAAAATTGCCAACACATAGAATTATCCAACTGTCACTTCATTCGGCAGGGACCAAAGATGGGTATGGACAACAACTACATTAAACAAAACGAGTCCTCACCATTCCACTCTTGATAAGGATACAACTATCACATTCTGCAATATACATTGACACTAAACCTAAACTGCATTGAAGTACCAAAAATACAAGCATACAACAATTCCAAGTTAGTTACGCGGGCTATATGAATTCCAGTTAGCTCCAGTTCATTTCAATAAAAGATAATGAGTGGAAAACTAATATAAGCTTACCAACATATCTAAAGCCTAAATCCAAATTAGTTGGAATCACCTATATCATAGTGTTTTGTTTTGTTCCATACTCACAGTCATTTCAAGAGACAGTATGTCATTTGAGACAACTTCCTTCCATGTGATTTAAGTTTATCTTGTCCCCTTAGCCCCTTCAATCATCATGGTTTTAGCCTAGGAACTCAAGTGTTCAGAGATTTACATAAAGAAGTGAGCATACCATCGCAGGCAATCTTCTTTAATCTTATACCACTCAAAAATTTCCAAACTAAGATTTCAAATTTTACAACATTTCAGATCACGAGCATTCAAGTGGAATTCACTTTTTTTTTTAAAACTGGTAACATTAATGTAATCACATTTTTTCTCCAACATAACAAAGTGAATGTTTTAAATTCAGAATAAAAGAATTTTTTCAAGGAGATGGATTACGTTCAATGTTTTAAATTTGAGCTCATTAATTCTTAGAAGAAAATCAAATTAAATTTGTCTATAGCAAATAACAACCACCACAACGCATAACCGGTCAAACTAACGAACATATCTCAAAGAAAAAGAATTCCTAGACAGATTGAATACAACTGCTAAAAAATTCCAAGTCCAAATAATTGGAATGTTTCATGTAAATAACAATGCACATGCTATTTCCACTAACCCTTAACCCCCAAACCTCACTGGACAACCCTGATTGAACATCAAGTCACAGAAAACAAAAAAAAAAAAACATTTTTGTGTGAATGTAAGAACTCACCACTGCTATCGTAGGGCTCGTAGTCCATAGCCAGCTCGCAAACTGGAACTTGAAGAACCGAATAGAATAGAGTGAACTCAACCCTAATTACAAAAATTGTATGAAATCAAATTGAGCTCAAACCCCACACAAAACAAAGCGGCACCGTTTGGGGTTGCATTATTGATGGTTAGGGTTTTAGAAGTACGCAAATCAATTGGATTCGAAGAGAGAGAAAGGGAGTATGAGTTTGGGAGCGCGGACGTGAAACTGGCTTTTACTGTTTAGTTTAATGTAACGATTTGAATTCCGCCTCCTTTTATCCTTAACTGTTGTTTCGTTTTCTCCCGTTTCATCTAATTGTTGCTGAATCCAATCGTTTTTTGGCCCGAAAATTTTAAAAACAAATATGTTTTTGCCACGAGGAATTGGAAGCACGTGTGTTTGGCAGATGAATTATGAATCTATGATTGTACTCATTGGTTGAATGATCTTCCGGTCACTTGTTAGGAGAAGTGTTGATTCATCGTTTCATTTGAATGATAGTCTGTTTCATGAGCTCAATATTATATTTTTAAATATATTTATTAAAATTTAATTAATTTATCAAAAAAAACCAAATTATTATATTTATTAAAATTTAATTAATTTATCAAAAAAAAACAAATTATTATTTTTATATTACAATTTTAAATGTATTTATTGAGATTTAATTAATTTATCAAAAAAAGTTAAATTAATATTTTTAAATAAATATGATAGAAAATAATAATAGAGATAACACTTTAAAAGAGCTATTTTTTTATTTTTATAAAATCAAATAATAGCTTACAACTAATTTAAATTATCCTCGTTAAAATTAAAATATAATATGCTCCAATGCTTATTTTAACATCAGATCAAACGCATTTTTTGAATTAATAACTAATTTTAATATTTTTATTATTCAATTTTATTTAAAAATTATACAAGCGGATAACTTGAAATTATAAGTGCCAATATATTAATATTTTTTACAAAAACTTACGAGTAATTAAAATATGGTCTTTTCACCTAATATACTATATAAATAAAAATAAATAGTTTATTTATATTAAGGAGATAAGATATTGTTCTTATCCATATAAATATATAATACATTCATTTTCATAATGAAAAAATATAAAAATACTAAAGATAAGTTATTGATAGTTGAAAATTATCTATAAAAAAACAGAACGCAAATCAAATTAATATTGGTGGAATCAAACTTTTTATTAAAGGGATTAAAAAATATATGTTATTTAATGTTTGTTTAAAGTTATTTTACATGAAAGCGAATTTATCTATTATGTCGTACCATCTTCATTCTTTTTTATTTGTTCTATTTGGGTTAGACACACACCTTAATCGTTTACTCTTATAAAATTAAAATTAATTTTACTAATATACCCCTAATTAAATTTTATACCTCTATCCAAATCAATAGTGATTACATTTATTGAAGGGCATGATAGGAAGATTTTGTTCAAATTATTCTTGAAAAATTAAAGGAGCAAACATTTAGAAATATAAATACAACCTAAATAGAGAAGATAAAAGAAATGAATGGAGTATTATATATCTTATTTTTAAGATTACAAGTCTCAATTTTTACGAAAGCTTACATATAAATATATTTATATAATATAGTAAAATTTCTTTACATTGACTGATTAATGTACTTCAATCATTTTTTTTAACTATCTTTTAAATATCTGTTTTGAAGTTATATAATATAAATAAATATTCTAAATTTTGTATAAAATGATAATTTTTCCCTTGGTCGTCCTCAACTGACTCTTCTATAATATAATTTAACTTGTTTCGGGTGGTCTGTGCTGAATCTAGATTCAACCTCAAAATGTAAAAATGATATATAATTTATCAAATAAATATAATTTGTTTTATATTTTCAACTACATAATTAATTTAATACTATTTGAATTAATCACATCTAGTTAATAAAATTTCAGGACTATTAAAATTTTATATTTGACCGATATTTATAAGTTTGGATTCAAACTAATATAACAGGTTAAATTTGTAATTACTTTTTCATTTTTTCGTTTTGTGGTATTAAGTTATTGAAAAAGTAGTTCAAAATTTCCTGCAAACTTTTAAAAATTAAATCATTGTATAAACGTATTTGCAGGTTAAATGAGAGTTTACTTTATTGTCAAATCGATATGTAATATAAAAGTTGTTTTCATTAAATGCTTTGAGAATATAGCATCTAATAATTCAAATTGAACTTAATTATATGTTAGATTAATTTCATGAATAGTTGCAGTCCTATGTGAATCAATATATATTTTGAGATTATTTTTGTATAAAATTTATAAAAAATTAAATACTTGCAACACGTATATATTTACGGCATAACAAGGGGGGGGGGGGGATCGAGGGAAAGAAGTTAGAGATTGAATTTAAGTCTTGCAAAACATCTTTTTAAAAAAATATCTATTAAATTATATAAAGACAATTGAAAGTAAAGTAGTAATTTTCCTGCTCCCGATTTTTTTCTTTTTTTAAAAAATAAATTAAACAATTGAAACACAATGAAAAACTCAATAGTAATTTTTCATATTATGACACACCATCAAGTACAAAGATTCATATGGCAAGAAGCAAAAACTTCATCTTTGTAGTCACATGCCATTGTTTTAGAGGATTAATAAATTTTCTAAAATAAATTAAAAAATAATTAAATTTTAGTATTAGAAATATATACAAAAAAAAAATAAGAGAAAAGACATAAAGACATCATTAAAGTTATTTTAAAATTTTAAAAGACACTCGAAGTTTGCGGAAATCCTATTGTCTCACTTAACTATTTTCAATCAAAACAAATCCATTCTTTTTAGTTTTCCATACCTACTTTGTTCTCAAAATATGTGTGTGTGCCTCACACCAAATAAAATAATCTAGTTATTTTTATATTTTTCATTTTCAATCCATTTAATAAAGATGAAAGTTTTATCCTCGCTTGTTCACATTTTAATATTTCTCTAAATCACTCTTTCGATTTGTTCACCGACCTGAACTACATCCAAAATGCTCGTTAGCTTCTTGATTTTATATTTTTCTTTGATTCTATTTATCTGATATAGTTTAAACTAGGAACGAAAATAAATTATGCGTCATTAATGGAGAACTGTCATAATTAGTCTCAGACATTCCATATCTATTTTAGGATTGAGACATAACTTGTTGATATTAGATTATATATTTATTCAGAATATCTTTTTAGCTTGAGCTAGCTTTAAATTAATTAGATGAAAAATGAAGAGGGGACTAAAAAGTAGTTATCTCCTGTGATGTCCTCTTCTCTAGATCTTAGAAATAGGTTATAGCAAAGTTAGAAGTTTGAGGATGGTGATGACTTATAGGAGTACTCGTATTGTGATTGTTAAATTGGGTTGTGGACACTCCGACAAGCTTCAATGGTGGTTGAATTGATTTTAGGAAGATGAGACTTTTTCCTTTATAAAGAATTGAATTGGAAATGCCATGTGGATTTATTGTATTGATTTGGGCTGCTTTTTAAAATATTAATTTGTTATTCTAACCCGAGGACACAACAAGTGCAAAAATAGATCAAAAATAGCTCAATGGTGTAATAGGACACTCGTAAATTTTTAAGTGTCTTTTTAAAATTCGAGATAATTTTAACGATATCTTTATATTTTTTCTCAAAAAACAAATAATCTAATAGGAAACAAGAAGGGATTTACAAAAAATTACTATATATAATTCAATTATAAAGGTTCAGATGAAAATAATCATTAAATAATGAATGAGGATAAAAATAATAATGTGTTTGAAAAAATAATAGACACGTGTACCAATTCTATTGCATAATTTTTTTTGTGAGGACTACCAAATCTTATTTTATTCTCTTTCATATATAAGTACTAAATAGGTATGTCCGTTCTTTGAACGGACCCAATGATAAAAGTCTGGGTATTCTTCATACGTTTACCTCAAATATACGATGAAAGTC
Source organism: Capsicum annuum (assembly GCF_002878395.1). Classification (NCBI taxonomy): domain Eukaryota; kingdom Viridiplantae; phylum Streptophyta; class Magnoliopsida; order Solanales; family Solanaceae; genus Capsicum; species Capsicum annuum. Next base: position 52,398,454 of record NC_061120.1, on the reverse strand, counting down.
TGTGTATTCTTCACATGTTTGCCTCAAATGACGATTAGATGATTCTAGAGTTATGAACATAGAGTATTTGTTATAGCAAATTTATCTTTTTGCCCTTGATCATCCTAAAGAATTAAAGATAACAAAGTAAAAGAATCAACAAAGCAAATTTTTAAATCTTCAATGTATGGAGACATGTCCTCTTCTTGATCAACTACATGGAACCTTTAGCTTCAGAATCACCCATCAACATGTAAGTTGGTTGTTCTATTTCAGTGTCAACAAAATATGTCATCTCTTCTACATGTTTCTATTAACTTTTGAAAACTCACCTCTTTCGAGTTTAGTCTTTGATTATTTACATCATCGTTCTTCTTTTAATCTTGTCACCTTTTTGAAAAAATCGAGAGGAATCACTTAAGCAAGACTAATTAACAATACACATTTACATGAGTGATGATAATATTAACTAAAGTCACATAATTTCAAATAATAGAACAATTTTTTACAAAGCTTCATTATTTTCATAGGGTAAAATATGAGAAACTGTGACATAAAAGCAAATATTTTGAAAAAAAATATGGCACAACTTCCATTTTAATAAAAGATTGATTACTGATTACTGCATTTTCTTATAATCAATCAAAAGGCAAGTATATGAGAATAGAGAGAAAATGAATAAACAAATAAAATTCTAAAGCTTCACTTTTATTAGTAGGAAGATTCAATATCATAAGAGTTGAGTACAACTTCAATTATAATATGGTCAAAGCTTACTTTTTACAAAGTTACATAATTAAATAATAAAAAATAATCTACAATTACAACTGTTAGTAATCTTACTAACTGCAATATTTACGATGTAATGGATAAATTACCCCAAAATTGAGTACCAATTATTAAAGCTTGAAGTTAGTCCACTTAAAGACTATGCCCTTTAGTATTAGACTTTCCTATGCTCTTCGGTATATCAATTTACTCTATCCTTCTTTTACAGGGTATCTTAACGTAAAAGATTATTCACATACCTCAGGATATCTTAGTGCAACTTGAGGCAGTCTTGATGGGAACAAAAGTAGATGATTGAAAAGTTGGGGTGGATAGGTTAACCTTTATTTTTGCAATCTTCATCTAAAACATGTTGTTCATGAGTGTTTGATGTCGAACTTAATATACGAATGGTTTTAATTAATATATCAAGTTTCTTAAGTATACTCAAATTGAAACAATATATATCTGTCACTTACCAAGTTGAAATATAGAGATGTAGCCATTAACATTTTTTTCTTTGTTAGAGCGAGAGCCCAGCAACAATCAAAGTTTTCGTGATAGCAAAAATATTATTGAATAAGCAGCAATGCCAGGTTCAATCCTTTGTTGATGCAGTGCCATTTATCCAATAATGATTTTACTATTAAAGGAATGTTGATTTAGTTTACTGGTACATCAAATTTCATTTCTTTCAGTAATCATATCTTGTATATTGACTATATAGTTTTCTTTTTTATCTTGTTTGCTTTGTTTGTATTTACTCACGTGTCCTCACCGGAATATTTACTCTATTTGTATTTACTGTCATCCTCTCGCCTGAATATTTACTTTGTCTTTTCACCTAATTAATTAATTTAGACATATAAAATTAAACAAACATAAGTAGGATCATAGGTAAACAGAAGCTTTCTTTATTATCTGATAAGAAAACACATAGTCGGTTGACTTGCATTACAAAAACTGTAACACAAACGAATTGCATAAAATTACAAAGTATATTAAATTCAGCAAGCATAATACTAACTAAATCAAGTTGCAACAAGTTGAAATCATTAACAAACTTTAAGAACACTGCCAAGAAAATCTTAAAAACACTATAGTATATATTAATAGTCAACTCCTAGTCTAGGTGTCAATTTCTCATTAATGCCATATTTGAGTTTGTTATATATTAAAAGATGATATACATATTATCATATTGATCATTAAAAAAGAGCCATCATACTGATCATAAAAAAGCAATCCATGTATGTTAGGTCAAGTTCAAAAAAATGACTAGCATAATAAACTCTTATATGCACATTCTTCATTAAGAAACAAGATAAGATTGTACTTAATCCTCTTCACGACTCTTCATAATAATACCAACTTATAATAATATGTCATAAATGTATAATTATTAGTGCAAGCAGAAATTATAGATGAAAACTTATCTTGACACCCACATTATATCAGATGAGATCAGCATCCAAAAACTGCAATCCATGATACGTAGTTTTCGAAAATTCATAATCTCTATCAAATTCAAGTAGTGCTAAAGATGATAGAGGTTTTCAGTGAACACTTTCTCAGTTATGCTATTTAAAGAACATATCAACTTCTCAAATATAATGTTCAAACTTACACATAATTGCAATTTGTAAATATATCATTATCCATATATTGTGTGGGTGCAAATATTCAGAGTTCTCAGTTGAAACTTAGGTGAATAATTGAATTAAGGATGCAAAGATAAATAAAAGGAATGAGATTAATGATGAAGAACAATAGAGAGAGAATTGGACAATTAAAAATTAATGACGTCAACCCTAAAATTCAGTTCATGAAATTCATAAGTACGATATGAATTGAAAAAAATTTGGAAGAAAATTATACCTGAATTGGAACACCCAACTTAGGGACCGTTTGGAGAAGCTGAAAAAAAGTGACATTTAAAAAGCTCTTTAAAAGTATTTTTGAAAGTGCTGAACTTATTTTAAAAATAAGCAGTTACGTGTTTGGATAAAAGTGTTGAAACTGAAAAAAGTTATTGATGTGTTTAGTAAAAAAGTATTTTTTTGGTCAAAATAACTGAAATACCCTTAAAGTTGTTAATAATATATAGAGTTGATTATTATTAATTTTTATTTCTAAAATGATTCAGATTCAAATTAATATAATATATATATATATATATATATATAATATTTTCATGAATGAACAATTAATTTGTGCTCTAAAAAACTTTTTTTTGGTTAAAAAAGTTTAAATCATTAAGCAAAATATATATGTTACTAATCATTATAATTACATTAATGGATAAATAGTTGGTCACAAATGATACTATTTGTTTGATAAAAAGACTCTTAATTAGAAAACATATTACTCGTTGCTTGAGTAATGACTATCACTATTAAAACATTGGCGAATATGAATGTTGCGTCGTGAAATATAGATGGATCATTCACTAATCATCCATGAAGTTGTATATCTTCAATGAGTATTCTCCATATATTTTGGTTGGTGAATTATTATTTTTATTAGAGAAATTCATATGTTGTACAATAATAATTGTTCAAATTTAAAAGAATATATTAAAGAAGGACAATAATATATAAAAATTCATATTTCATGAATTAGAAGTTTCATACAAAAGAAGTACTAATATAGTTAACGTTAAGTTCTCCATAAATACAATAAGTGAGAATATTTAATTAATACAAGCATTAAGCATTAAAATCTATTTTGGGGCTACACAAGGGTAATTTTGGAGTAAGAAAAATTTTTGAGGGACAAAAATGTCTTTGAATTGGTTAAACTAAAATGACTTAAAAGCCAAAAAAAAAAGAAGTTAGGAATTTGGGCTTTTAGTTTTTAGCCCCTTTAAAGCCAAAATTGACCTTTTTAAGCAATTTTTAAAATTGCCACACACTTCTAAAAATAAAAAGTGGCTTTTAAGTCATTTTAACCAACTTATAAGCTCTTCCAAACACCCTCTTAAAAGATCGAAAATGATTAAAGATAAATGATTGAGTTTTTATGTTATAACTTAATCGACAACATTAACAAGAGTAGTGAAGCAAATTTGAATTTGGATTAACAAATCGAAAAAAACCTCTACGAAAGTAATGACCCCGATCTGAATTTTTCTGATGAAATTGAGTGTGTGATTCAAAGTATTACTGATGTACTCTTTGAGAAACTCCTTCCGAATATTAAAAGCTGATAAACATCTAATAGACTAACGGATTAAGTAGGAATGTCAAGAGACTGATCTAGAAGTTGAAATATTTACCATTTGTCGTTGCATATGATCTAAGGTTGGTAGATAGGAAATTCCTAAAATACTTTTATGAAATTAACCCACCAATATAAACATCTACTCCAAATTTCAGATTTAAATAATGAATTAGTTTTTAAAATATTAGCCATGAAATAAACATGATTTGGAAGATGTCAAGGAAGATTAAAAAGGTTATTATAACAACAAATAAAGTTACAATGAACTTACTTATAGTTGATAAATCCAGAAGAGTTGAAATGCTATATTTTGTAGAAGATGAACGCAAATTTATTTATGAAGAGATGGAAACTTTCTAGACAAAAATAGTGAATACTATATGTAACAAAGGGAGATTGAAACTTTCTAGGAGAAATAGTGATAGAATATGTGATAGATATGTATCCACGTGTAGTAGATTAATGGACAAATACAATAATATCGATATTTAAAATTAAAATAAAATATTGTGTAACTATACCCTTAGTCGTTCCTCCAACTCATGTTTCTATATAATAAAAAATAAAATAATAATATAAAAATAAATATAATAAAATCTGAAACAATTTCACTCTTTAAATTTAAGTGACCGTTTGATCATGAGATTTTTTTCTTTTTTTTTTTGAAAAGTTTTTTCATTTTTTTTCAAATATAATTCCAAGTTGACGTTTGACTGAAAATTTCAAAAATAATATGGACTTGTATTTCAAAAAGTGAAAACAAGTATCTATCTCTCACTTCTATAAAAAATATTGAGAAACAACTTTAATTTATATTCATGGTCAAACACAACTCCAACTTCAATTTCAACTTTAAAAAAAAATGATTTTCATGGTCAAACGCCCAACACTTTTAGATGTAACTAGCTTCTGATCAGCTGTGTTGTATGTGTATTCTATATTCATAAGTATAATTTTTAAAGGGATATTCAAATATATATAATAAAGTAAATAATGTCTAAAAAATAGTCATATTTTAATTTACAAAAAAATAGCCAAAAAATTAAAATACTTGCATTTTAGCCAGAATTTGATGGTATAAAAATTGTGGTTAAATGAGGGTCAGTGATAGGTTGATGATAATTAAGTTGGTCATTGAAGGATTTACTTTGAACATTTGTAGCGCCTATGCACCACAGACGGGTTTGGATGAGAAGGAGAAGAAGAGATTTTGGACGACGTGGAGAGAGGCGTGCCTAGCTCTGAGAGGATTTTCGCAGGATGGGATTCCAATGGGAACATCGGGTCATTATCGAAAGACTATGGCGATGTGCAAGGAGGCTTTATTTTAGAGGATAGAAATGAGAGAGAGCTTCTTTTTTGGATTTTGCGAGGGACTTTGGGTTGGTGGTAATGAATTCGAGCTTTCTAATAAAAGAGGATCACCCAATTACCTTTCGAAGCATGATAGCCAAGATTCGAATTGACTTTTTGCTACTTAAAAAGGGGGACATAGTGATGTGTAAGGACTGTCAGGTTATTTTCGATGAGAATCTTTTAACCCTACATAGGCTACTGAATTAGATACCAAGAAGAGCAAACAGAGAAGGAGCGGGGAGGCCTACCCAGAATTAAGTGGGGTAGCTTGACTTCGGTTTATACTCTAGAGATAGAAGAGAAGTTGGCGACGATGGGGGTATGAAAGTGTAAGAGGGACGTGGATAGTAAATAGGATAGGGCTGCCAGTTGCACCAAGAAGATTGTTGGAGAGGTGTTGGGTTTCTTGAGGAGCTGATCTGGCCAACATTGAGGGGACTGGTGATGAAACGAAGAAGTTAAGAAGAAAGTGGAGACAGAGAGGGTGGCTTGTGCTATGTTGGTTGACAGTAAAGATGAAGAGGAGAAGCGGGCGAACATGGAGGAGTACAAGCTAGCTAAGACGGAGGCTAAGTTAGTGGTTATTGCAGTTAAAACAACAATATTTGAAAGCTTGTATGCTGGATTAGAGGAGAAAGATGGGGAAAAAAGGTTGTATAAGTTTGCCAAGGCTATGGAGCAGAATGCCTATGTCTTTGCCCAAGTGAAGTACATTAAGAGGGAGGATGATGGAGTATAAGTAGGACGTTCACATTAAGAGGAGGTGACAGTCATATTTCTATATTCTTGAATGACGAGGAGGGACAAAGATATTGCGTTAGGGGAGTTGGAGCACTCAAAGAGGTGTCATGATTTTGGGTATTGTAGATGTATAAAAGTTGGGGAGGTCTAAAAAGTTATTCATTAGATGATTAAGGGTAGGGAGATGAGGCCTAACGAGATCTGATAAATTTTTTAGAAGTATACTGGTGGGGTAGGTTTAAGGTGTCGACCAAATTATTTAATGGCATTTTCAGGGCTGTAAAAATATCCGAGGCTAGGAAATGGAGTACGATGATTCCTTTATACAAAAATAAGGGTGATATTCATAGTTGCAATAATTGCAAGAGTATTAAGTTGTTGAGTCACACTATGAATATATGGGAGAAGGTGGTCGAGCGGAGATCAAGAAGGATAATGTCTATTTTTAAGAATCAGTTTGAATTTATGTCAGGTCGTTCGACGACAAAGGCAATTCACCTTGTGCGGATACTAGTAGATCAATATAGGAATAGGAAGAGAGACTTACACATGATGTTCCTTGACCTGGAGAAGGAGTACGACAAAGTCCCTGGAGAGGTTCTTTGGAGTTGCTTGGAGGCTAGAAGTGTCCCTATGGTGTACATCAGATCGATTAAAGACATGTATGAAAGAGTGAAGACTCGGGTGAGCATGGTGGGAGGAGATTCAATGAATTTCCCTATTTTGACAGGGGTTATACCAAGTATCAACTCTTAGCCTATTTTTATTCGCCTTGGTGATGGATATTTTAAAGCGTATTCAAGGAGAGGTGTCTTGGTGTATGTTATTTACAGATGATGTAGTTTTAATTGCTGAGACTCAGAGGGATATTAATGATAAATTGGAAGTTTGGAGACAAATCCTAGAGTCTACAGGGTTTAAGTTGAGTAGGACTAAGATAGAGTACTTGGAATATAAGTTACAGCCATTTAACAAATAAGGACGAGGTGTAGTGAAAATGGATGCCCAAGTTTGTTTGTAAGAGGGATAGTTTTAAGTATCTTGAGTATATGATTTAGGGGAATGAAGAAATTAACAAGGATGTCACTCACCGTATTGGGGTAGGATGGATGAAATGGAGGCTTGCCTCTAGATTTTTGTGTAATTAATAAGAAGATGTCTCCTAAGCTTAAAGGCAAATTCTATAGAATAACAGTCCGTCCGACCATACTGTATATAGAAGAGTGTTGGCCAGTCAAGAACTCTCATGTCCAAAAAGTTGAAGGCGGCAGAAATGAGATTGTTGCGTTGGATATATAAACTTACTAGGGGAGATAGGGTTAGAAATTAGATTTATTCGGGAGAAAGTGGAAGTGACTTTGATAGTGGACAAGATGCGAAAAATGAGGTTAAGATGGTTTAGGCATGTGATAGGGAGGGACACTGATGCCTTAGTTCGCAAGTGTGATAAGTTAGCTATAAATGGTTTCAAGTTGGGTAGAGTTAGGACGAAGAAATACTAGAGAGGGGTGATTAGAAATGACATAAACAGTTACAACTTATTGAGGACATAACCTTGGATAAGAAGGCATGAAGAATGTGAATTAGGTTGGAGGGCTAGAGTGTGGAGGGAAGGGGGTGAGTCGTAGCCAGTAAATAATAGTTCCTTGGTATAACTAAATAGTAGCCGTAGAGCTTTGCACGTAGGTTGGAGTTTCTAGTTTGGAGGGTTTAGGTGAGGTGTGTGCTTTCGGTTAGATAATGTATAGTACTACTCTGTGGGTGTCTTATTCTTGTTATTTTATCTTGTTTCATATTTTATTACGAATTCGTTTACTGTCCTTTTGTCCTGATCTGGAGATCTATTGGAAACAACCTCTCTACTTCTTTGGAAGTAGCGGTATGGACCACGTACACTTTACCCTCTCCAAAGCCCGCTACGTGGGATACACTGGGTATGTTGTTGTTGGTAACTAATAATTTTATTAATCACCAAGGTAAATTCATATATAACTTCACGAACATTGTTTATGTAATGTATCAATATTGTATAAAATGGTGTATAAATATGTATCAATATCATATAAATGGTATATGAACTGTATATATGATGTATAAATAGTTATGTAGTATATATCAAATATATCGATATTATATAAATAGTTATGCATTGTAATATAATGTATATATATCAATATATATAATAAAGAAGATAGTCTAGCATATAACTAAGCCAAATGGAATCTTGAGAACTAGTCACTTGGCATTTTACAACAAAAAGATATTTTGTAGATTTATTTAAATTTTTCTTATTTATCTATAATCTATAATATATTAAAAACGTGAAGATGCTTAAAAAATGATTTGAACTTTTTACCCTTCATTAAAAGACTCTGTAGTAAACAAAACCGTCATTTATAATTTTTCTAATATTTAAAACTTAAAATTTATTTAAATTTAATTATTAAACCTTTCTATGTTTGAATTATTTATAATATATTAAGAGTGTGAAGGACCTTAGAAATATTATTTGAACTTTTGCCCTTCATTAAAAGTCTTTTGTTTTAGACAAAATCGTCTTTTCACTATTTTTCCCCTAATGTTTAAGAGTTGAAAATTAATTAAATATATTTATGGTAAAACTTTTCCTTATTAGAAGTCATCAGAATTAGTGATTTTTTCTAATATTTAAGTATTGAAAATTAATTAAATATATTTATGGCAAAATCTTTCCTTATTAGAAATCATCAGAATTAATGACAACTGTACTTTTTTCTATTAGTTTAAGAATTCTAAATCAACTAAATTTGATTTTAAGAAGATTTGAAAAATCTAGAAATAAATATAAAAGTGTTAGAATACGAAAATTTAAGAAGTACTACCAAATTTTATAAGTTTGAAGTACGGAATAAAAATGTAATAAATGATTTTGTAAAAATATGACTTTAAAAACAATGAAAGATTTTAAATATAGAAAAAAATAATCGTACCATAAATATGGTTCAAATTGATGTGTCTCTCTTAGCCTCTGACAGAAAGAAAAAAATGTACTACAAGACAAATGCAAAAGTGATGATCGATCAACCACTTGAAGCTTCTAGTAGTAAAATATATATGTACTTAAACTAAAATATATGTTTATGTTTATATTATTATATTAAAATGTGAAGGATCTTTGAAAAGTTAGTTAAACTTTTTACACTTCACTAACAATTCCCGTAATAGATAAAATCATTTAATTTTAAATAATCAAACGTTACACGAGTGATTAAACTAGTATATATAATAAAAGGAGCATAGTCTAGCCTAGAATTAAGCCAAGTGGTATCTTGAGAACTAGTCGTATGACATTTTACAACAGAAAGATATTTTGTAGAGTTATTTAATGTTTTCATATCTACATTTATATATAATAATAAAGGAAAAACATAGATAAGGTGGTGCGACACCTCTCTATGGTATTCATTTCTATCTATCTTTATTCTTCTTTTTTAAAAAATTTCATCTCTTTTGTTTATCTTATTTGAAAATAAATCCAAATATACTTTAGATAAACACTCAATAAATGAGAAACTTTAATTTCTTAAATTGTACAGTTTCTTATAACTTATGCTTTTCATTGTCTATACTTAATTAAGAAGAAGGGTGGTGTTACCTGCATATAAATTGCGTTAAAGAAAGTACCAACCAGAATCACAACGGAAAGATTGATGGCTAAGATGCCCTCCCTAAAGAAAAAGAGAGGTTCTATTTTTTGTTGAAAAGAAAGACGTTGATGAAAATTAATGAAAGATATACACTTTTATGCTCTTCTTCTTATTCTTCTTTTCATTTTCATTTGCAATTGTATTGATCTAACAATTGAATGTATTGTTTCTTCTGTATGATATCTTATGGGCATTTCACATTTGCAATGATGTATGTAATCTTATGAGATATTACAAAAGGAAAATCAAGATTTGAAGTTTACGAGTTTAGAATTTTATTTCTTAAGATAATAGGGTTTGGATCAAAGTTTTTGGATTTAATCGAACACGTAACTGGAAGCCTAACTTCACCCTTAAATACACATGAAAAAATTTTGTTATGCATGAAGAACTTATATTTTTCTTAGTATTTACTTTTTCATTTTATTAAACTTTTCATTTATCCATTGTATCGACATATAGTGTCACACCTCATTTTTCTTGCAAAAAGCGAGACTTGACGTGACAACTCTTTTGGGAGGGTTGAAAGATTAAAGTCACTACCTAGCGAATTAAGGTGCGTTAGGGCACCATTATTGAATACTTACGAACTATTTAATTAGTCTACGTCACCAAAATTGGGTAAGCGTTCAAATTACCTCAAAAGAAAGGTGTTAGGCACCTTTTGAGGTCAACAAATGTGGTTTTCGATTGAATTCATATATTATGTGGGATTATAATATATGAATTCATACGGATTTCGCCCTCTTCTTTTTATTGTCCAATTTTCTTTTGGATTTTTCCCAAATCAATTTGGGTCAGGCGTTTGTCTCACCGATCATAACCTTCGGTGAGACAGTAATGACAAAAGAGGAGGAGAAAAGGAGAGACGTTGAGAGGGCTCTCCAGTTGGTGAAGGTATGATAGTGTTGTTCGGTGAGAGGGCGGTTATTGTCGGTCTGTGGGCATCAGAGAAGGTGTCGTGGTATTCTTCGGTGGGGAAAGAGAGAAGAGAATGATGATGGAATTCGTCGACGGTGAAGAAACAATGACTATTGGTGTGAGAGATGAGAAAGAAGAGGCAACCGAGAAGGTGTTAGGTGCGGTAGCGTTACAGGCTGCGATTTATTTGGTGGTGGGTTTCACGTGGTGATGACGCGCTGACTAGTGGACGGTTTCGCCACCCGGAGGAGGAAGGAGCAATGATGGGTCTGGCATGGAGGTGATCCACCAGTGGTGATGTGTTTGTTATGGCGAGGTTTTTGTGTAAAAGAGAAAAAAAATGAGGGAGACAGCTGGTTTAAGGCAATAAAGATTATACAAAAATTTGTTCTTAGCCTTTGATCGTATAAGATCAATGGTTGTGATTTAAAATCAAAATAGATTAGGGTATAGGTCAATTTGAGTAAAAAATTAGGGCTAAATTGACACAACTTGGTACAAAAAGTGGCTAGAAATTAAATAAACTGGAAAATTGAATTGAATTAGGCTGCTATTTAATAAACATAATAATGACTCGAGAAAAATAGTAAGATATCGCTATAAGAAATAAACTACACATGTAAAATTAATGCTATATAAATTCTTATATAAAATTGCCTGTGATAAATTTGAAATAAATTAATTATAAATTTTAAGAAATGATATAATGATAAATAGTGATAATAGATAATTCTTTGTAAATTACGAGTGTGCATATTTGTGATTTTTTTTGATAAATATTAACAAAATTATGTAAAATATTATATTTGAATTATATATAGTATAAAAATATATAAAATTACTTAATAAAATAAATTGTATACTTCAAAATCATGCGTGCGACACGTCAGTATTTATTTGTCACTGAAATAATACATAAAGAATAATAATAATCATAATTAATAATTTTTGTAAAATAGCATCCTAGGATGAGTATCGAGAGGTCAAAATTGGGTGTCAACAGTTGCCCCTTCGCTTGATACTAATAAAAAAAATTGTCGAGCAACAAACGCTGACATAGTAGCCAATTTTGTCCGACCGAGAGAATGGTTTGTTTGAATAGATACAACAAGAGAGTGGTTATTAAAATAGTATGACCGAGACCTTGGTTTTAAGTCGCCTACATATCTCGGATTTTACGAGAATCAGGCCGTGCGCAATTTTAGATTTAGGAACTAATGAAATTCCTAAAGAAAATTGAAGATTACGAAGCACGAGCTTGCAAGGTCAGAGTATGAGCGATTTTGAAAGGTGAAATATGAATAGGTTGAAATATTGAGATAAAAAATATTTTCGAAATGGAGTGAAGAATAATTCTCAAGTGTCTTTTATTTTGCCTATCACTTTTAACAAAACTAGATAAACATGATTAGCACAGATAAAAGATTAAACAATGCGGTAAAAACAAACATAATATGTAACAATAATGATGAGAGGAGATAAGAAAATATATTTTTTATGAGTGAGCAATGCTTTGCTCATATATATTTAAAGAGGTCGAGTTTAATCCATACAATATCAAGTAAAGCAATTAAATTTTCTCTCATAGAGTAGTGCTCTACTCCAACAAATTCCAAAAGATAATGCTTAGCTTTGGATAACTTCTCGAGATATGGTAGTGCTTAACCCTGCTTAAAATACAAAATGACAATGCTTAGCCTTGTATATCTCCTGATACTATATAACATACTCAAGATTTGTACATATCACTCTATTCCTGCACTTACAAAAAAAATATTAGTTTTAAAAGGGGAACGATTGATTCGTGTCTCTGCCAGTCATTTGCTTGAAGTCCTAAATATATTGTCTTTGGTCATAAACTCTATATCGCTCTCTTGAGATACCGTCCTTGATGAAATTTTTGTGAAATCCTCAAATTTTTTTTCCTAGTTTCATAGCCTTAATCTTTCTAGCCTTGAACTTTTAGAAATGTTTTTTGATAGAATTTTTTAGATCAGCTCAAAAATTTCTACCATAATTATATGTTTTGTCTGTCTTAAACTTGTAGAAATGATTCTCCATAGAATTTTTGTCATCCTCTTAAAAATTTTGCCCTAGTTACATGCTCTAAGAAAAAATATGAAAATTTTATTATGATAAGATTGAACTCCACAGGAGCACCTACATATCCCTCTTAAATGGGAATTAGGTCAAACATAATTCGAATTACATAAGAGAAAATCAGAAAAATTCATATCATTCCAAGTATATGTAACAATTTAAGTAATTTCAAGTGCTTGGAAGCCTGGGATGAAGAAACAATATGATACCCGTTCATCAATGTCAGACAGATGTTAGTCATGCTTAATAAATTAATCAATGTCAAGATTTGGCCTGGTCACATTTATTAATTTGGTATCAATCAATGCTTGAATTTTGTACTTTAAAGTACGACATTATTTTGTGGTGTGTCCTTTCATTCGTGAATGGTAAGTACAAACTTTGAATAAATAATCCATTTTGCATAAATATCCATTACACTTGCAGAAATTGGAGTGATATAGCCAGCAACCCTTAATCTCTCATAAAGTTGGTTTATGGGCTCAATCAAAAGAGTGTACTATCTTGGTGGATTTTTCTGAAACTCATCTTGAGATCTGACGAATTGAATGTCTCATTGATTTGTTGGTGGATTTTGATAAGATAGTGGTTGTTGGAATGTAGTTGGAGGAATTTAAAAGTACACATGTTGTGTTGGATAGTTGGTAGGATTATAAAATAGTATGGGGTAATTGTATGTCGTTGTTAGAGATGGATATAGAGGTGCTTGATATGTAGTTATTTGGTATTAAAGTGAGGAAAGAGGTGTTTGGTAAATTAGAAAAGTTTTAAGATCTTGCGTAGTCAAGGTAATATTTACCTTCTTTATGTCATTGTTCTCACCAGCTTGCGAAGTCATAATCGCTTGTAATGCCTCCAAATTTACTATCATGCCATTTTAATGCCTTCTTCAATCCTCCCAACCAACTTGATGATGTCAATAAGATTTTTATCTTCAATAAGCATAATCTTTTGATAAGATTGTGGCTCTTGGGCGCACATAAAAAATTCTTTCATTTGATTTTTCTCTAAAGAGGGCGCACTTTAAAAGCTTCATGTATCAATCTCATTCCACATCCTTGGAATGATTCTATAGATTTATTCTTTAATTTCTGAATATAGAACCAATCTGGTGTATTCTCAACATTAAATCCAAATCTTTCTATAAAATCAGATGCCATATCAGTCCACTTTGATTGTTTTCTTGCATCTTGTGTGATATACCATTGATAAAGTATATCAAGAGAGACTCCTTATGAATAACGTCATAAGAATCTGCTTATTTTTACCAACTTCTACTAGCTTATTGCAATATAGTTTTGAGCGAAATTTTGGGTCTCCAGTCCTATTATATAATTTAAATTTAGGAGGTCCGTACCCTTCTGACAATTCAGCATTAGGGTGCATTCACTTGTACTCATAACTTAGCCCTTTTAACCCCCTACTATATTCAAGTTTTTCTAATCTTTTGATCATGGATTTCATCAAAGGGTCTTTTTTTAAAGGTTCGAATTAGTATCAGTGGTGGGTGAATGGGGTCATTTTGATAGAAATTAGATCTAAAGTATGATTTCCTGGATCACGGGAATGAGACATAATCATGATAAATGCTAGTGGCATATTGTGGGCATATGATATTATTTGAGAATTTAGTGGAGCTGGTTATGTGTGGTATTGTGATGGACAAGAATGTGGATATTCCTAGCTTTTAGGCGGTGTATATATTTGACTTGGATTTTTTGGGGGTTGTGAAATAGAAAGTGATGGTAAGGGGTGGCTTGTTAGGGTGACATGAGATTGGGTAATGGTGTTACCCTTAGCTTGTGGTTCGAGAGGAGTATTCAAAACAAAGGATAGATTTGATAGGTTACGTACTTGTGAAAATTCCCCTTGTAATTGGAGGATTTTTTTTTCATTCTTAAGATCACCTCATTATGGTCATCACTAGTGTCTTTATTATTGCCCATTTTCTTGTAAGCTTATGAGAAGAAGCCCGAGCTCTTTTAAACTGTTGTGATAGGCGAGAGAACGCACGAATAAACCTTTAGGTATGAGAGAGAAACAAAATGAAAAATAAAAAAATAAAAATCAAGTTAGTAAGGTAAAGGTATCATGTAGTGAAAGAACAAACATATTAATTTTCAAGGATAAAACGTCCTATAATGTATGGAGCCTTGTTAAGTCCTAGGTAGCCTTAGAATGACAAATATATATGACTTATGATATTGTAATCCAAGCCTAGTTTGACACAATAGAAGTTTGGAATTAGACTTTCCTAACCTCATTTGCTCAATTTGGTTTGGATTACTTTATCATGATCACATGACACATACATGAATATTTGTCTTTAGATAGTGGGTAAGGCGAGAATAAGAAGATATAATCTAAATAATGTTTTGCCGAGGACGAAAAGAAAGAGGATGATTTTTCTTGGATACTGAGTATATTCATCATATCGCAGATTTTCAATCGAGTCGATGTTCAAATTCTAGACAACAAGAGTCAGTGTACCCAATAAGAAATGAGATAGTATGACATTATGATTTATCTTATCAAAGAGGACTTTTGAACGAATGGGTGAGTTAGAACTTAAGCTTGAGAAGCGAACTGATATCAAAAGATAGAAGATATGCTCTAGGCAAGACCTATGCACTTAGTTCTTACTTGAAGCTGATCGAGTGAACAAGTAAATAATGATACAATATTTAAAAGATGCATATATAATATTTAAAATCATGGGAGGTTGAAGATTTGAAAATTTTTAAGAATTTTGAAAGATTTAGTTCAACTGAGATATTTAGTATGAAACAACTGATAATTTAAAAGATTGTGAAAAATAATTTGAATAATTCAAAAAAAGTTTTTAAAGGCAAAAGAAAGGTAGATTATCATATGGTAGAAAAACTATTTAAAATATTTTAAAATACTAAGATGTTTTGTAAAGTAAAGGAAAAAAGAAGACCGCACCCTTATAAACAATTGCCTACGTATCTTGTTAGAGCAAGAATTAGGTCAGACGTAGTTCAAAATTTAAGACTTATAGAAATTTAATTAGCGGATGGAGATGAATTATAGATGAGATGATCAAGGAGTATTGTCAAATACAAATGTAAGAACAAATTAAAAGAAATAACACGTTCGATATATGCATATAATCTATGAAGACACACTAGATTTATCAGGATATATATTTCTTAGTAAAGAAATATACTATTAAGCTCTAAAATATAAGAGTGGTTTATTGACAAGGTCCCTTCAAGCGGATAACTTAAGAGCGAAAAAGCTCATGATTGTCGATGCAGCGCTGATCAATTGATTAACGAGGCATTTTTCATAGGGTATTTTAGGAACTAGGGGCTATCCCCTAGTCGCAACAATGGTGCTTACGGTCACAAGTGACCACAAGCTAACCCATGAGCTGGTTGACCACTGAATAATTATGAACATAACACCTGTACGGAAGATAAACTTAGAAGGAAATATAAATCTAAATACTAAAATACCGAATTAATCATAAGTCTGAAATATTTGATAAAAACTGAAGGTGACTGACTGATTATCTAACTGACTGCCTGAATATTTGAAAGCGTCTAAACTGACCGAGGAGTTGAAGAGGCAGACCTTCAACTAACTCCTTCTGACTGAATAAAATAAAATACTGAAATAATTGAATAAACATAACATGTCCTCGATGGATGAGGACTCACTAATACAGCTGGTGTATTACGCTGAGCTGTCTAACTGTGATCGGGAATCTGTGCATCCAAACCTATGATATAAGACATCATAGCGCAAAGAAGAGTATCCGATCAGTACTTTGAATCTACTGATATATGAGGTGAGGTTAGGATAGTATACATGGGGGACTGTGCATATAAAATAAGGACTAACTGAATAACATGCGATAAATGAACATGAATGCATGAAAAATATAATATCTGAGAATGCAAGACCAAGCATAAATCTGTAATCTGAAATAAGTTTGAAATCTGAAAGAGTTTAAACTGTATAACTAAATAACTAAAAGTCTGTACACTTGGTTAAGCAAACCTGAATTAAGAATACATTAAATTACTGTACTGAGTCTGTGGGAGGTATCATCTAACCGACATACCCCAATTTGAGCTAATTGTGGTCCAACCTGTAACCCTAGTTGGAGGGCTGTCAGTACCATGCCATGAGTACTAACACTGAATATATGGATCCACCAATTTGATATCCCAGAGGACTAAAGAGTCAGTCCTAAACTGGTGGGTGACATGTTATAATACTACGTTGGTTACGTAGTTCTGGAACTTAGGGACTGCTACTAAGGACCCAGTCCTAACTAGCGGGTGATCCGTCATCCCTAGGTTCTCTCGATGCTAAATTCTACTCCTAATTGAACTGACACTGGTACTGGACTGAACTAAACTCAATTGAATGTTATTATATAATTGATAGTGATTATCCTGAATATGAATATCTAAGTATACTAATAAGATTCATAGATTAACTGTCTGTATACTTGAAAAGATGAATTTATGTAAATCACATAGGTATCGGGTGTTCATAACCCACCAGCTGTAACACCCCACAAAAATCGTCCATGTGTTAGCTCATGGTAATATGCTCTTAGAGTTAAATGACTAGAATTGGGTCAAAGAAACTTAGTCTTATTTTTGACTTCCAAAGTAAGTAAAGTTTAAACCATATATAATTTCTCTAATTTTGACTTTTTATCATGTGGAAAATTAAATGTGCTTTTCGTCGATATAAGATTCGCCCAAATTCGATACTCGGGTAAGATGTGATGGGTAATTTAAGTTCTAGTCATAAAACACCGTTATTTTGGTGCTTGGCGCATCGCGGAGGGAGCCTATTTAGAAATTGTCAATAGTAGCATAGAGCGATTGTGGCACATCGCGCTGAAGTTTTCGGTCATAACCAGTGGGATAATGTGTTGGCTCCGCGTCGCAGTGACCTTAAGAATCCCATTCGTCAATTTTCAGTGAGCCATCGCGATTGTGGCGCGTCGCGGTGGCCCATGAAATCGGGCTCTCAGTTATATTTTTTTTATTCTATCTCATTAAGAGTATATTTGGTATTTTCCATCCCTTTATCAGCCTAAATACGAGATTTAATCCCAAAGACACCAAAATACATTCACAATCATCCAAATTACTCAAGAACACTCTCTAGGGTTTCAAACTAAAAACCCAAATAACTCAAGATTTAACCATAGGTTTTCAAGATTGATTGAAGATTTGAAATTTCCAAATCGTAGGCTTCAAGAATCATTCATAAAATATCTAAATTGAGGTATGTGGAGTTTATCCTAAAATTACATGGGCTTGTTGAAAATACTCAATTATGATTTAAATATTATCAAACATGAATTTGTTAATGGGGGTTTGAAATCTATGATTTT